>NW_024468494.1:0-11264 GCF_002846915.1 Aspergillus ochraceoroseus IBT 24754 | reverse complement strand
TGGAACATGAAATTCCATGGGTATGTATTCACATTTTGTCCGAGGCCATCCCGCAGCTTGAACTTCCTGGTACTCAAATCCACACAAGTCCAGAGACTCTCGCCTTCCCAGCCGATATCCAGCGCAAACTCGACCAGCTTCCCGACACTCTCGAGATGCAGAGTCGGATTGCGGGCTGCATCTAGTAAATAGAGCAGAAACATTAAGCCCGATATATCGGCTGGATGGGCCATACACCAGTCGAGTACAGTATCGACGATGCTCCGTGCTAAGAGAATACTCCAGTCTCCCATCTCCCCGCCAAGCCCGGATAAGAGGTGGTGGAGCTCTCGCATGGAGTTGAAGGCGTAGTAGTTTTTGGGATGCAGCTCGCCCGCACGTAGACCAACGGCTAATTCAGCTTGGAAAAGGCCCTTTGTCGTCTCCAATTCTGGCTTGCGTAGCTTCACCAGGTGTGCTAGCACCCAGAGGCGATGCTGCCAGAGCGTAGGTGATTTGGTATGACGGTGTAGCGGAGAACAAAGATACGTTGTCATCAGGGACAGTTCGGTGCTGAGTGCACGGTCGAGCTCATTTTGGTCCAAATGACCATGAAGTAAGGTGACCAGCCACTTTTTTCGCCAGTTACATGCTGTGAGATGTTCGCAGTCGAAAAGGAGGATGATCTCCGAGGCGGTTCGGAGCTTCGTATTCACCTCGTCGTCGTCGTCGTCGTCGTCTATTGCATCCCCACTGGAGACTTTATGGCCGTGGCTCAGGGTTCCAAAGAAGACGTCTCGGGCAGTTACAAAGGCCTGCACTAGATATTTCTTTGTGGCCCCGATTGACTGCTCATCCTGGAGAAACGGCCCAAGAGCCGGCGGGAGGATTTCAATTTCAAGAACGCAATCACCTCTGGTCGCGAAGATGCGCGATAGTTCTTGGAAGGCTGGTGTTTGCGGCGGACATTCTGATGTCATTGGGAGGCACGCTGTCTTTTACCTAGGTAGCATACCTATGTATCTGGATGTGTATAGGATTAGTTGTGGTGTTTTCTCTTCCACCTCGCCGCGTAGTTCAAGATCGGAGCTCAGAAACGCCGCCAGCCGACAACGGCAAAAGCACCAGTTGGTCGATATGACAAACGTCATTTCTTCTGTTGTGTGTAAGAGTTTCCAGCTAAAGGTTTCTCCTCAAAATATATCCTCAACTCAATAAATTCGAACCCTTGACACAGACTCATCGCTTCGCAAACATGTTGCCCTCATTTGGACGGTGTTTTTCATTCATGTCGCCATTTTCCTGGTGAACACCATTGGTGCGGCCACGATTGACAACCTGGTACGTCCAGTCTGCCTACGAATTTCGTCAACATGTCCCCCTAACGAACACGTTCTCTCTAGCTATGGGTTCTTTTTTCTCAAGATCCCGACATCAATGTCTGCCCGGGACCAGAATAAGATGAAGCGCGAGGCCGTCCAGCTCAAGCGGGAGATGAACAACACGAGCTCGCAGGATGAATTCGCCAAGTGGGCTAAACTGAGACGACGACACGACAAGGCGATGAGCGACTACGAGACCCTGCGTATGTTTTCCTTTCTCCGTGCCCTTCTTTAATAATTCAGATATAATAAGATCTGCTGGGAAATCTACAGAACTGACCTGGGCTACTCTGCTCCAGACAAGAAACTCTCCTCGCAGAAAACCTCCTTCGACTGGATCGTCAAAATCGCCCGGTGGCTCAGCACAAACGGCCTGAAAATCTTCGTCCAATTCAGATACTCCAAGACACCTGTGTTTCCGCTTCCCGGCGGCTGGTTCCCTTACTACATTGAATGGATCTTGTCGTTTCCTCGTGCGCCACAGGGCTCGGTGAGCGTGCAGGTGTGGAACAGCGTGTGCGCCACGGCCGTTACAGTTATTGCGGAGATTCTTACAGCGGTGTTTCTGCAGATGCGGCAAAGAATAGCGACTCCTGTTCCTGCTACGGCCAAAAAGACGCAATGATCCTTGGGGCCTTTTTTTTTTTTTTTTTTTTTGTCATGGTTACACGTGGAGTCAAGGTAAGGTACGGAGTCTAGCATGGACAGTGTGAAATAAATGAAAAGAGGCTGTCTTGTCTTCTCTATGATAAGCATATTTGTTAAATAATGAAACGATAGGCATAAAAGGTATATAGTGATGATGTTTCTCAGATATAAAAAAAAAATCGTTTATCGTCAGCAACCCCATACCGTAGCAGGAGTTTCAGTGCTTGACTCTATGATTGGTATATCATCATGTGAAGCAGCATGAAATAAACCACTATACCACCTATTGCATAGGCGTACAGGACATGAAAGGAAAGGGGAATGGGAATGGGAAATGGAAAAGGTATAATAATCCGAGTCCGGCCCCTTCGGACAGAGCATCTGTGACAGCAAACGTAAATAAAGCACGCATCACGCTTTCCATAAGCTACAGACTCTGAAAAGAAAAGGAAGAAAAAAAAAAAAAAAGAATTGAACTCCTCGCCTCAAGAATGAGCCCCATTGAGTTACCCAGCCTCCGTAAAGAAACCAGGCAATCGCATGACTATGCAAACACGACGAAAGGCAACCCAAATAAAAACCCCCCCTCCGGTGCCCGCCATACCACCATTGATTCCACCAGACAGGTATCGCCAGGCGTCGGGTACAGTCAAGAAACCGGGAGGGAATAGGGCAGTAAGCCGCTGTCAAACTGCTTCTATGGCGGCGCGTTTCCGCATTGCCTGACCAGGAAATTTGGACAGGGTGTCCGGGGACTTTCTCCCAAAGCGACCTCTCAGTAGTAGAAGAGGAGAGAACGGGTAGGTCCTCTGTGTGTGAGCTTTGAATGCGATTCTTTGAGCGAGGAGTTGAAGAGAAGAGAAAGAAGGAGAGAAATTTCAGTATTAATTTTTTTTTTTTTTTTTTCTACGGAGCTTGTGGTGTGCTAGTCTGGTTTAGGTTAGAGTGTGGTCACGTGTATGTTTTGGGCTTCGGTTGCTGGGGCTTTTCCCGATTAGGAATATTATTGTCCACTGCACTTGCACTGCACTTCTTGCTGGAGCTCTTGACAACCAGCTCTTACTTTCCACAAAACCAATTCTTGAATCTCATTTGTATTGTTCTCTTTAGAGTGGCTGTTAGGGAGATACCGGTAGAAGGGGTTTCCAGTGACTTTTCACTGTATCTCAGCTGAGTCACCTCACCTGCATATTCACCTTCGTCGAGCATGAATTTGATGATGAATTTCACGCAAGTAACTCTCAATCTCTAATTGCTGGTTTCACTACTCTGTACTCCATATAGTTTGCAAATAAAAGCAATTATAGCCTTGACATATAAAAAAAGGATAAATAGGCCATAACCCCCGAAAAATCTTGACAAGTCCATCATAGAGAATTAGCTACAAACCCTCCCAGCAAAGCTCCTGCAGCCAATATCCAAAATTCCAGACCAAGGGCTTTGTTATCCATCCTACTTTATAATTTGACATCAGGGCCATCATATCTGGTATCTGACACCGGCACCCCCCCCCCCTTTTGCGCCCCGACTTGGGTGATATTCAAGCAATGGTTCCTGGTCCCGCTGGCGTTACGGCGGCGAAGCAGTGGACCCAAGACGCGGATATATTCCTTCGTCGTCTGAAGAAGGAAGACCAAACGGAGCGTCTGTTGCGGTCCATAAACCGCAATGTTTTCCCTTTGTTCAATTTGCAGCGTGCCGGGGCGGGCTTAGCAGAGCTGGAGGATGATTACGAGGAGATCTGGGATGGCTATGATGAGTAGAGGGGTCGTTTCGCCATTTCTTCACCTTTTCACACGATAATATCACGAATACGGTCCACAGACCCCTTCACATCTTTGTGGAACCTACTCAGAGGGTGGTGATGACCAGATAGATGCAGGCATGCTGCTGGACAGAAATTTCAAAAAGCAGGGCTGCACGAACGAAGAAACGAAGTACGCTGCCATGCGTATGGAAGTCATGTTACAATCCGTTGGCAGACGGTCAGACAGGACATGACTCCGTTACATTGCAGCTCCCAAAGGGACTTTACTTGCGGGGAGTAAATGTGAAAATGATCTACTTCATGGAATTGACTCCCATGAGGACTGGAATTTTAGTACCAGTGGCTCTGGCGAAGTATATGAGTCTCATGGTATAATATCCCAGTTACCTTGCTAGACAAAACGAATACCAGCGCAATGCATTCTACCACATCAAAGGCCTGGGACAATCATTCGAAAAGGCAACCCGCGGAGAATGTGGATGTCAACGTATCCCGCTGGGTGCGTCAGAGATATCATATCCATGCCTTTCTGCCCACCTAAACCACTACCTGCTTTAGGTGCGCCACATATTCTTCGCGATCATATATTCTTCGCGATTTTTTAATATTTAAAGCTATATAATAACAATAATACTAGTAATTAAAATAAAAAAACTCTCTAACTTCTTTAGTATATCTTATATTATTAATTTCTCTTTAAATTAACTTCTACAAGTATAAAGAGAGTAGAGAACTATATACTTTCTTTTTCTACTTTGCTAACCTTCTCTACTTATATTTAGTATTCTTTGCTTTCTTATCTTTAATTAATTAAATAGCATTATAAACTCTTAGAATCCTATTACTAGATAGACCTTTAATCTAGTACTTAGTATAAACCTAGTATTAAGGCTCTTGTATGGTCCTAATCCTTTAAATTACTTTCTAGGTTATTTTTAGCTTCTCAAGCTTCTCTACCTAATATTAAAAGAGTTTTAATATATTCTGCCTTACTTAGTTAGATACCTTATTAAGTTCCTTTATAATCTTTACCTAATTTTTTAGAAGAGCCTCTATTATTACTAGAGGACTATTTTTAATACTAGAGGATAGTAATAGTAGTAAAGATAAAATTTAATAAAAATTAATTAATATATCTAGTATATTTATCTAATTTACTAGTTTTTTAATAATTTTAATATTATTAACTAGCTAGATACTATATTCTTTAAAAATATCTTAAATAATTTGCTAGTAAAAGGTCTAGTTATAGATTAGCTAGATAATCTTTATGTCACGGCGACCACGTGACATGCAACCACATGCCGAACCACATGCCGAACCACATACCCAGTAACCGAGGGTAATCGGGAGAACGGCAACATTCGAGTCGCCTGCGCCGCGCCGGCGACTCGACTAGGCAACATAAATAGCAACGCAATAACCCCCGAAGTGCTGAGAGACAAGCACTTCGTTTTGTTACTTCCAGTACCTTCCTACTATCCTCGTACTCCGTGTAGCTTTGCTTCCTTTACCAACACTACCCATACCCAAGCGCCTCGCCAGTGAGACGCTTACAATTCGAAGTGCTTCTTTACCAAGCGAAGCAACATGGCGAGTACGAGAAGGACTACCCGCTCCTCCTCCCAAGGAGTGGCGGATCCAAACTCCATGGAATCTACAACCATGGTTCCGGAAACCATTATCGAGGAAGGTTTAACGGCACCAGCGACTCTCCAGCGCCAACCCGTCGAGTTGACGGAAGACGATAAGCTGTGGCGCATGGCCCAATACATGGCGCAAGCCATGCAGACGGTAGGGAGAAGGTGCCCGAACCCGAGTTCTTCAAGGCACGAAACCTGAAGGAACTTGGTGTCTTCCTGGAAGACCTCCAAGACTACTTTGGGTCGCAGGGGAAACTCTATGAGAGCGACGCGGCCAAGGTCCGCTACGCTACGGGTCGCCTGAAAGACGACGTAAAGCAGGCGTGGCGCTCTAAGCATGGAGCGAACCCCGAAGGACTCACCTATTCAGAATTCACTGAGTTCCTGCGGAACTTCCTAGAACCAGAGAGAGACCGCGGGCAGACGGCGGCTCACCGGCTCCTACACATGAGACAAGGACCACAACAGAGCATACGAACCCTGATAACCCAGATGGAGGAGTTCGTCCCAATGATCGAAGCCGATCTTGAAGGATTCCTCTGCCAGCTAGCCATCCAAATGGCCCGGCCCGAATTGCGCAAGGAAATCCAGCGGGACGCGACGACGCCGCGAAGTCTAGCCGAAGTCGCCGAACTGGGGGCAAGGTACGAGAAACTTCAGAAACAAGAGAAGCAGGAAAAGCCAAATGGGATACAACCAAACCAACCCCTGGGGTCTCGTGTGTCGAAGGATGACTCAAGGAAGAGAAAGAAAGATGACGGCGAAGCAACGAACCCCGACCGAACAAATTCCAGCGGAAAGAGTCAAAGGAGGAGTGGCGGAACCGCCAGAACCAAAGAAAGGAAGGCCGATGCTACCAGTGCAATCAAACCGGTCATATCGCAAGGAAATGCCCCCAGCGCAGAGAAGGCGCCGAGGGGGCAGGAGAATCAGAGGACCAAGACCAATGACGGTCGAATGCTCCAGAATCCCTAGTGCTCCAACAGGACGAAGAGGCGCCGGCGGGACCCCTCCTAGCCGCCGTAGCCATCCTGGTGGGCAAGAAATGGGTCACGACAAGGGCGCTTATGGATACTGGAGCGAACGAGGACTTTATCTCCTACCGCTTCTTGGCTAAAGAAGGAATAAACCTCGACAAGACAAAGATGGAGCAACCCGTGCGTTTCGCTAACGGCTCAACGGCGCCGTGCTACGCGAGATTCCAGGCGAAGAGCCGAATCACGGATAGCCTCGACGAAACTAGAGAATTCGACATGGAATACCATGTAGTAGATTTGGAAGAAAAAGAATACCAACTGATCCTAGGGCGCAGCTGGCTGAGCCCGGTCGACCCCGACGTCTCCTTGGCGGCGAACACCTGGCGCTACCGAGGGAAAAAGTTGAAGATCAAAATCGAATCGCCCAAGCGATTCAAGAGCACGATGAGGCAAGGACTCACTATGCTGGTCTTGAGCCAACCACGCGACGACAGTGGTGCGACGGGGGCTCTCCCCAAATGCTACGAAGAATGGAAATCGGTATTCTCGGAGAAAGAGGCAGAGGCGCTCCCCTCTGAAAAAGCTAGTCATGACATACCATTAGTCGCCGGCGCAGCGCCACCGACGGGCCGGCTGTATAGTATGTCAAGGACGGAGTTAGCGACCTTGAGGGAGTATATCGATCGAATGTTGGAAAAAGGATGGATCCGGCCCTCAACGAGCGCAGCGGCGCGCCGGTGCTTTTCGTGCGAAAGGCCGACGGGTCGCTACGGCTCTGTGTGGATTATAGGGGCCTGAACGCAATTACCATCAAGAACCGATATCCCCTCCCACGAATCGACGAACTAATGGACCGACTGGTCGGAGCCAAACGATTCACTAAACTGGATCTGCGAGACGCCTACCACCGGATTCGCATCCGTCGGGCGACGAGTGGAAGACGGCGTTTCGCACGAGGTATGGACACTATGAATATCTAGTCATGCCTTTTGGGTTGTGCAATGCCCCGGCTACCTTTCAAGCATACATCAACGAAGCAATGAAGGGGATCCTGGATGAATTTTGCATAGTATATCTGGACGATATCCTGATCTACTCACAAACGGAGGAAGAGCACGAGCGCCACGTCGGCGAAGTACTGTCGCGCCTCCGGAAGCATAACCTCTACGCAAAACTTTCGAAGTGCAACTTTCACCAGGAGGAAGTACATTTCCTTGGCTTCATTGTGGGAATCAAAGGAATCCGAATAGACCCCGAGCGGGTGCGCACCGTGGGCGACTGGCCGGAACCACGCTCGTTCCACGACATTCAAGTATTCCTGGGATTCACGGGATATTTTCGAAGATTCATCTACCAGTACTCCAAGATTACCGCCCCACTGAGCGACATGCTAAAGGGGATGGTAAAGGGGAGGAAGAGCGGCCCTTCAAGATGACAGAGAACGGTCGAAGCGCCTTTGAGGCGCTGAAGCAGGCGTTCTCTGGACCCCCAGCGCTGCGGCATTTTGACCCGGAACAAGAGATACTCCTGGCAACCGATGCATCAGGTTTTGCAATTGCGGGAATCCTAATGCAACGCGATGGCGCCCAGTCCGCGAAGACACGGCGCGCCGCTTGGCAACCCGTGGCCTTCCACTCGAGGAAGCTGATCGAGGCGGAGAGGAGGTACGAAACTCATGACCAAGAACTACTAGCCATAGTAGAATGCTTCAAGGTATGGCGCCACTACCTCGAAGGCAACCCGCACGCGATACGCGTGCAGACAGATCACGCGAATCTGAAATATTTCTACACCACTAAGACTCTGAATCAACGCCAGGCCAGATGGGCCGAGCTCCTAGCGGCATACGATTTCCAGATTGAATATCGGCCTGGCAGCCTCAACCCAGCCGATGCGCCTTCGAGGCGAAAGGATTACGAACCTGCCCAACGGGATACAGCCGAGGGACTCTTGCCTACGCTTCGGGTGAAGCTAGGAGGTTCACGGAACGATCGAGGTGGGAGTAGGATGGTGGCTCCCCGAGAGACCCCGATCGTGCGGTCAAGAGGTCCGGAACTTTTGACCCAAAGAACGCTAGCGCGAAAGGCGGCTAGCAACGAGCAAGCCTGCGGGACGCCATCGACCACTCTGCGAGACTTACTTCGGGAGACACAACGTGGGGACGCCCACGCGAGTCGTATTCGGAGCAACGCCAGCGAGGAACGCCCGGCACGCCGGAGGCACACTCAAACGGCGGAGAAACCACCCGAACAAGAAGTGATGAAGCAGCTCAGGGACGACGCCGAACAAAGGCAAACTCGTGAGGATAGATGGCGCGTCGACAGCGATGGGCTGGTGCGACGCGGTGAGGCCATCTATGTTCCTTCCGATCAAGCAGTGCGCCAAGAATTGCTGAGGGTGCACCATGACGACCCGTACGCAGGCCACTTTGGTCGAGAGAAGACATTGGACCTTGTTAAACGAAAGTTCTACTGGGATACCCTGCGACGCGACGTCGAGGAGTACGTAAAGAGCTGTCCAATCTGCCAGAAGATGAAGGTGCCTAGACGGCTTCCACCGGGCCAGCTCGCGAAGCTCCCGGTGCCAGAACGCCCTTGGCAGGACCTGACTCTAGACTTCATCGTAGGCTTACCGCCGTCGATGCGAAAGGGGCGCGTGTACGACGCCATCCTGGTAGTCGTGGACCGATATACCAAGGGAGCCAAATACCTCCCAACAACAGGGAATGTTAATGCTGAGGAGCTAGCTGACATGTTCATAGAAGAGGTAGTGCTCAAAACAGGAGCGCCGAGGAGCCTGGTAAGCGACCGCGGCTCGCTCTTCACCAGTGAATATTGGACCCAGCTATGCCAAGGGCTACGAGTCAAAGGACGACTAAGCACTGCATTCCACCCACAGACAGATGGCCAAACGGAACGTCAGAACCAGACGTTGGAGACCTATCTAAGGACCTATATTGGTTACCAACAAACTGACTGGCGGACTGGCTAGGCATGGCGGAATTCGCATACAATAATGCGAAAAATGCGTCGTCAGGAATGTCCCCTTACGAGGCATGGTATGGCTACCAGCCGGCGCTACCCGAGCTTGCCGACGTCGGGACTCCGGCACGGTCGCAGCAGTGGGAGAACGACTCGACCAACTACAAGCAAAACGCCGTCAGCTGGAAGAGAGCCTGCGCCACGCCGCCGAACAGCAAGCAAGGAGCTACGACAGGAGGCATCGCCCAACCGAATACCATGTGGGCCAACGGGTGCTACTGTCTACGAAGAATATCCGCACGTGGAGGCCCAGCAAGAAGCTGGACACCAAATACGAAGGGCCATTCGAAATAGTTGAGGTAATAGGCCGACAGGCGTACCGCCTGCGACTACCCAGGTCATATGGGAAAATCCACCCGGTCTTCCATGTATCACTCCTCAAGGAATGGAATGCAAGAGACGGCGACTTACCGGCGCCACCCCAGCCAGTCGTCATCGACGACGAGGAAGAATGGGAGGTGGAACGGATCGTCGCAACAACGAAAGCTATACGGCAAAGACCAATACCTGGTCAAATGGAAAGGATGGCCAACGTATGAGAATACTTGGCAATCAGCGGAAGACTTGGAAAACGCACAAAGATATCCTGAACGAGTTCCGCCACGCAAACGAGACACGGGCGAGGCGCCGGCGAAACGCCACGAAATAGTGAAACGCGAAAATAATAAGTCAATAAGGGTTAAGGAACCAAAAAGACTACAGAGGCGCACCAACGGCGCTACCCTTCCTCTTTTTCCCACCGGGTTTTGAGGTTTAACGGGGCACACTACGGGCGTCAAGGAACCTTAAAGAAAACGACTTGATTTCACTATGCGAAAATAGAAACAGCGAGCGCCTGCGCCGCGACATCGGTAAACCCCTAATCGTCATAACCGTCCCAAACCTCCTCGTCGCTGTCCTCCAACTCTATCATGCCGCCCCCAACACGCTGCACGTTGAGCAGGCGAAATAGGTTGCGGTTAATGGACCGAAGCAACTCTCCGACTGGTCCTCAGTCTTGAGGCGACGAATAAAAACCTGGGTGGCGTGGGGTCCAGCGAGCACAAGCCGCCACGCCCGCCGCCCCGCCAGACATCGCCTGGATCTCGCCAAGACTGGCGCGCACAGGCGGGATCACAGGGAAACACTTTTTTATGTAAGCGGGCACAACGAGTACACCGCTGTCCTGGGTTCGGGCGCACGCAGGAACGAACTTCCACAGGGCCATTGTCCGTGTGCCACCAAGACTTCGCGCAACGCAGGCAACACGGCGTCCACGCGACGGCGGACGAGCCAGCGGGAGCAACCGGAACGGCCGGAGCAGCCGGAGCCACAGCAGCAGCGGGAGCGACCGGAGCCGGCACAACGACGGGAGCCGGCGCAACGACGGGAGCTGGCGCGACGGCGGGAGCTGGCGCGACGACGGCGGCTGGAGCAGCTGGAGTCGCCGCAGCGGAAGAAGCGGAGGGGGAGACGGCGGGAGTCACCACAATGCTAGGAGTGGCCACGGAGGACAAGGGGGATACGGTCCCGCCAGACGACGAAGCAGCGACAGCGGGAACCACGAGGGACGCACCGGCAGCGACAGGGGTCGCGGGCGCCACGGTTGGTATAGGTGCGGGGGGTTCGCCGCGGAAGCCTACAAACAGTCAGCACGATAGACCTGCGCCGCCAGAACGAAGGCACCTACAGAGGAAGAAGTGGTAGCAGCCAAACGGGCCCTCTTCCGCAGAGACGCGCCAGCGCGGCACCGGATAGAGGACGCTTCGAGGGAGCCATGAAGTCTATAACACAGTTAGCCATCGCCACGACGCCTAAGCGACGACAACCCACTAGCACAATGTGTC
>NW_024468492.1:0-12638 GCF_002846915.1 Aspergillus ochraceoroseus IBT 24754 | reverse complement strand
CTAACTGTACATAGACCGGGAAGATGCAACCAAGGAGTCTGATTTCACATATGACGATGAGGATGAAGGCGATGAGGAGAATGACTGGGATGGTGAGATCGAGTGGACCGAGCAGGATGAGGCCGAAGCTATTGCCGAGGGCGATGTTCCGATGAGAGGCGCTGCTTATCTTGACTTCTTGAATAAAGAAGTGAGTGTTTCGTAATTCTCTATATTTCTTACTTCAGTTATGCTAACAACTGAGCAGGCACAAAAATTCGGGTCTTTCGCCGGGGACGACGATGATGAAGAGCTTGATGAGGAGAGCTTACTCGAGACGCCTCTGGACAAGGTCGAAACCCTACGGCCTGTTCAAGCCAAGTCTTCCTGAGTACGTATCGCAACTATCTTCTGTTTTGAGACATTTGCTGATATACATTACAGACATGCAACAAGAAAGCCACAACTCTATGAGAGTTTGACAAACATTCTGAATGAGGAAGAGAAGCAGGTTATCCAGGCGGTTTTCCATGAAGCCGAGGCCAAAGCTTTGGCGGCGGCAAACGAAGAGGCCGCCAAGGCCGCCAATCTCCAAGCCAACGGGGGCCAATAGATCGATACATATGGCGTTGAACGAGAAAAACAAAACTCCCTCAAAGAGCCGACGAGATGAATTCAGTCGGCTGCCGCGGATATGTTAGTCATGATATAAAATATGCAATGTCAGTTTGGAGCTTCGGTTAACAGTTTTGTCCATTTGTCAGGCAGTCTGCTGGATACGTCCTAACGTGACCTATGCTTCCCTTTCTTTTCTTCTTTCTCCCCTCCTCTCCCGTTTAGAATGTTTGAATGTTCGAGAGCATTTCCCACCTCTTCCCTCCGACCCCTTTACATATTTTTTCTTTTATCTGTTTACGAATCCTTGTTAAAAGTCCCATTTCCCGTCCCTGGTTTCCCCTACCCTGATCATATTTCTGCACGGAGCTCCGAACCCCGATTCCCCGAGTTAATTTATGTTGATTGGCATTTCTTTATACTTCATCCTGGCATGAGCAATTGATTCCTTTCCATTCGTCTCTTGTTCCTTGGGGGGGAAAAAGAAAACAAAAAAAAGAAGAAAAAAAAAAGACGAAGACGAAGAGAACAGAGTACCTGCACGGACAAGAACACTGACAGGAGCGAACATTTGAAGTCAGATATCATGACGTGATTATATAATTGACTACACCTTGAAATCTACCTAGATCAGAAATAATATCGAGAGAGTAATCCCATACATATACTTCAAAGGATCCATTGTTTAGCCTCGAACCATAAGAATCACAAGCCCGACCCATCTGGAAGGAGGAATTAAATATGGTTCCAACGTCATCATGATGCACCAAAGCTTTATTCTGGGTATACTAGGAATACTTTAAGCCGGCTCCCTCTCTCGTTTCTCTCAATACTACTTGAATTGACTTGGTGAGAGGCTACCTACCTACCTACCTACCTATATTTTATACGATCTTATCTTATTCTACGTTGTAAGTAAAAATACAACCAAAACATAACCGAATCTATCTAACCAGGCTTTAGTACCTAGTACCTACATAGTAGCAGTACCAAAAAAAAAAAAAAAATGACATCGCGCTTACCCCGGCCGCGAATCCCCCTCCCCCTCTCGCCAATCCCGCGAGGAACAAGAACCCTTTTGCTCAGGACACCTGAGGGACGAATACGATAATACCAAGAGGGGCCAGGGCCCGCGCAGCCACGCGAACACGCATCCAAGGCGTCGATGTCGGAGCAGGAGAGGCAGCTGGCGGGGTTGGAGAGTAACCCTGTGCATCCATTGGAGGAGATCGAGGCGAGGAAGTTCCGGAAGGGAGTTGGGAATTGAGGTTTTCTTTGACGCCAGCCCAAGTCAGTCTTCTTAGGGGGGGGGAGAAATTTTATTATATTATAGTAATATGTGTGTGTGTCTTATGTATACTGGTTTATATGATGGGTGAAGAAGAAGAAGAAGAAGATAAAATTGTCATGTCATGTCATGTCATGTATTTCGTGGTTCCAGACAACCAGCTAATGAAAGCATGTTGTTGTTGTTGTTCATAATACGGAGTACTATGAACTTAATATGATATAGAATTAACATAACATGCATGCTAGCAAAACTAATTTCCGTCCAAAGTTCCAACCTAAAACAGTTTTTACTATTCCATCGGGCAATTTAAACTTATTAATTTAGAAAAAAAAAAAAAAAAAAAAATTTAGGCCTTCTCGGTTGATGGCGCAGCAGCAGCTTCTGTCACTGGAGGAGCAGCATGGCCGCTCTCGGCTGCGGGCTTGCCGCTCTTCAGGTCGGCGAGTCTGCGAGCTTCGTTGTGGATATCACGGACCTGCTTATCGGTACGGGTGTAGAAATCAAGCAGCTTCTGGCCCGAGGGAGTGCTCAGAGCCTTCTCGAAATAATTGTTCAGGCCCTGCCATCCGCTAGCGGCCTTGTTGCTGATCTGATAGCTCTCGTCGAGTCCTCTGGCGCGATCAGAAGCGTGGGTCTTCTTGTCGAAGTTGGTCAGGGCGGGCCGTGAAGCGCGACGAGAACCCGTGCTTCTGGTCTAGGGTGATGGCTTTCTGGATGGCATTGTCGCTAATTACATAGCCGTGTGCGAGGTACTCTGCGACGATGCGGGAGCGGGGTTTGTCCTCTTGCTCGAGGTGTGGTTGTTCTCATCCTTGGCCTCGGCGGCGGTGGCGCTGTGGGAGCCGGCGATCTCATCGAGAGTCTGCGCTGCCTTGACGTGCACAACGGCGGAGCCCAATTGGGTCTGGTCGAGGAGGAGGGCAGTCTTAGCGGCTCTGGGAATTTATGTGTGTGAGTGAGGTGGTTTGATGTTTTTTGAGGGGCGCGCGTTATTGTGGCGGGACCGGCGGAATGAGTGCGGGGTATTAAGACTTACGCATCTTTCTCAAATGTTACAGACGCAGACTTGGGGGCATCTGCTTCAGCCGAGGATGGAGTGACTGACATGGATGTGATCTTTCCACTATTCCTGGGTTAACATGTGTGTGGGTTATTATAATAAATGCGATGTGAGGAACGTACCAGAAGCTGAAGAAGTCTTGAACTTCCTTGTCGGTAGTGGCGGGGGAGATGCCCTCGACATGAACGGTAGTATGTTGCGACATGGTGGATGGTAGAATACGGAATGAGTTTGAAGATAGGAAGTTCGTCAAGACAGGACTGAGTGGAGAGGAGGAAGAAGAAGAAGAAGAAGAAGAAGGATATAGGAGCAAAGAAGCAGCAGCCCACCACGTATTTATCTATAGATGGCCAGGACCCGCCACAGTCGAACGATGACGGAATGACGTTCCTCAAGAGCTTCTTGCACAGCCACAGTGGGCCATACCCGCTGGGTTTTGGAGCATATGGAACAGGAACAAGGCAGTAGTATTTCGATAAAAATAGCAGACCTGGCCATCGAATCTAAGAGAAGAGGAGGGAGTGATGGGGACAGCGAAAGCAAAGAATTCCCGAAAACAAAAATGGGATTGTTTTTTATCCCAACAACAGAAACGCCCAAAAAATTTCATCCAAACCTATAAACAAAAATAGGTGGCAATAGAGAGGGTGGGTGGCTAGTAAAGTGCGAAGCAAATGATATTTTTTTTTTTTTTGAAAAAAAAAAGGAGGGAAGGTAGATGGGTTGTTTCTAGATTTCCATTTCCGTGATCGATAATACTTTGGTTTCTTCTACAAGAGAAGAAGGCGGATTGGTTGATAGCTGCTCTGGATGCTTCTGAGCATTGACCTCGTGTTCGAGATCGCGGATGCGCCCCCGCAGTATTTCATGTTGGAGTGCTGCAATCAATGCAAACAGCACTGCCATTAAGTGAGTAGCGACACGTGACTACTCTGTGTATTTAAGGCTATGATTTCCTTCTAGATCTCCATGCTTCCTCCAAGCATCTCTCCTTCTCTTTATTTTCTAGTTAGACTAATTAAATCCATTTCGGTCAACTTTCTACTGTCATAGTTTGATGATCTCTTATCAGGTTATGAGCCCTCCTTGAGATTCTATTTTATGCTTTATAGACCTCTAAAACTCTTATCATACTCCTGTACCCCTGTATAGTAATCTGCTCCCTGATTGGAAAGAGATCCTGGTAGAAATATTACTTACTGCTGTTGTGTTACACCACCTGTACTGCTGTTATGTTACTCCACCTAGGTAATAGTGTGTGGAAAATTTCTATAATTTAACTAAAATAGTAACTAAACCTACCCTTAGTAGATATCCTGACATCCCTAATTTACTATACCTACCTTCGACGACTACTACCTTATTTACTAATGGCTGAAATCAAGCAATAAAGCTAAAGAATGGTATATTTAACTTAAGCCTAATAATAGTGTTGGAAAATAATTTAAAATTTGAAATTTAGGCTTTATTTGTATAAATAAAGCTAAGACTTTATAAGATAGATAAGCTTCTTAAAAGTAATATTTCTAGACTATAACTTGATAATCCTAAGTATAAATTATGGGAACTTCTTTTATAAATAGTAGCTAGTTAGATACTATATTTAATAAGTAAGAAATTAGTAGAGAAATTATTAATAGATACTATCTTATATATCTTTATAGATAATTTTATATAGAAGTTATAAAGGATAGTTATTAATAGTAATTAAAGATATATATACTAGATATAGAGAGAAGTTATTAAGATTAAGTATAAGAATTATATAATTATTAATAAGTTTATATTAAACTTTATCTAGAAAATAAATACTTCTAATAGGTTAAAAATAGTTATTATATCCTATTAAATAGTTACTATAATACTTTAGGAACTTGAAAGGAATAATATAAGCTTTATAGATTTAACCTTAAATAACCTAGGTAATAATCCTATTAAAATAATTATATAGAAGCATTTTTATACTATATATAATATAGTAAAAGATAAAGTTCAGGAGAATCTATTATCTAATATTATATTTAATACTACCATACCTGCTATAAATATACTAAATTCTTAACTAATAATAAATAATAAAAGAAGATAATAGTAATAGTAGAAATATATATTACTATAAAATATAATAATTATAAATTATATTAACTACTAGTTAAAGTAATTTAGGAAACCAGGAATACTATATCTATTTTATAAGGAGGAAAAACATGATACTAAGAACTGCCTATATTTAGTAATTAATAAGTAGAAGGAAGGGTAGAGGCTAACTTCTATACTTTAGTATTTTAGGCTACTTAAGTTAAAGAATAAGAATAATTTAATCTAAAGCTAAATTAGTCTAGCTATATAGGCTAATATTATTCTAGATACTAATAATTTTATACTATCTAGAGTTAATATATTAATAGCTTTAATATTGACTACCTTTAAGAATAGGTAGCTATATGACTCTAGAGCAGGCTATATAGTATATAATAATTATAATCTCTTTAATAACCTAATTAAAGATTTAAATAGCTTTAAGAATTATAGTTTTATTACCTCTAATAGTAAGGTAGTATATTCTCAAGATTATAGAAAAGTAATAATTTAATTTAAATTAGATAATAGTACTTTAATATTATACTAAATAAAATATCTTTGGAATCTAAATATACTATATAACCTGATACTAGTAGAAAGAATAAAGGTAGAATTAGGAATCTATTTTGACTTGAAAAATTAATATATTTATAAGATAGTAATAAATAAGGTAATTAAATATACTATCTTAAATAATAATATCCTATTTTTAGTTCTAAATAAGGTAGTGATTATACCCACCATACTAATAGACTTATTATATTAATAATTAGATTATCTATCTATTAAATAATTAAAGTGTAATAAGGTAATACTTTATAATAAAAGTAATAACTTGGCTACTAATAACTTGCCTGCTATTAATTAGAATACTAAATTATACTATAAAGCATATTAATTATTAAAATCAAAGAAAAAGATATCCTGAAAACCATAACTATATATAATAAAATTATTATAATTTATATATGTAGATCTCCAAGAAATCAAACTAATTAAAAGAGATAGTATTAGATATATCTTATTAATTCTAGATAATTATTCTAGATACCTTTTTGTATAATATTTAAAGGTAAAAAGTGAATCTTTAAAGGCATTAAAGAAAATATATAATAGTTAGCTGAATATGACTGGTATCTATATTAGAAGGATTAGATTTAACTCTGCTCCTAAATTTAATAAGTATACTAGGTAGAGTAAGGATTTTGGTACTATATATAAACTAATACTACCATGAACCCCTAAGGAAAATAGTACTATTAAATAGTTTAGTAGCTATATAATTTAAACCACCTACATAATATATATATAAGTAAAAATAGAACTAATTATATAATCATATAGTATGGATATAGTAGTCTATATTTTGAATAAGTTAGTCAGGAAAGATAATAATAAAGAAAAGCTACCTATATAACTTTTTTATAAAGGATTAAATATCTTAATTAAAGATATTAATCTATAATATATTTATGTATAGGGATACAAGGTATTTATAAATATCCTATATAAGAATAGAGTTAAAAGTATAAAAATATTGCCTAGAGCAAAAATTAGTTAACTAGTTGGATATAATAGAGATTATATCTATAAGGTATAGTATCTAGATACAGGGAAGATAATTTAGTTAAGGGATATAATATTTGATGAAGGTAATACTAATAAAATAGATAGAATATAACTATGACTTCCTAATAGACTAAAACTAAATAATAATAGTCTATCTAGAGCAACTATATCTATTAATATTGAAAGGGTGTCACGGCGACCACGTGACATGCAACCACATGCCGAACCACATGCCGAACCACATACCCAGTAACCGAGGGTAATCGGGAGAACGGCAACATTCGAGTCGCCTGCGCCGCGCCGGCGACTCGACTAGGCAACATAAATAGCAACGCAATAACCCCCGAAGTGCTGAGAGACAAGCACTTCGTTTTGTTACTTCCAGTACCTTCCTACTATCCTCGTACTCCGTGTAGCTTTGCTTCCTTTACCAACACTACCCATACCCAAGCGCCTCGCCAGTGAGACGCTTACAATTCGAAGTGCTTCTTTACCAAGCGAAGCAACATGGCGAGTACGAGAAGGACTACCCGCTCCTCCTCCCAAGGAGTGGCGGATCCAAACTCCATGGAATCTACAACCATGGTTCCGGAAACCATTATCGAGGAAGGTTTAACGGCACCAGCGACTCTCCAGCGCCAACCCGTCGAGTTGACGGAAGACGATAAGCTGTGGCGCATGGCCCAATACATGGCGCAAGCCATGCAGACGGGTAGGGAGAAGGTGCCCGAACCCGAGTTCTTCAAGGCACGAAACCTGAAGGAACTTGGTGTCTTCCTGGAAGACCTCCAAGACTACTTTGGGTCGCAGGGGAAACTCTATGAGAGCGACGCGGCCAAGGTCCGCTACGCTACGGGTCGCCTGAAAGACGACGTAAAGCAGGCGTGGCGCTCTAAGCATGGAGCGAACCCCGAAGGACTCACCTATTCAGAATTCACTGAGTTCCTGCGGAACTTCCTAGAACCAGAGAGAGACCGCGGGCAGACGGCGGCTCACCGGCTCCTACACATGAGACAAGGACCACAACAGAGCATACGAACCCTGATAACCCAGATGGAGGAGTTCGTCCCAATGATCGAAGCCGATCTTGAAGGATTCCTCTGCCAGCTAGCCATCCAAATGGCCCGGCCCGAATTGCGCAAGGAAATCCAGCGGGACGCGACGACGCCGCGAAGTCTAGCCGAAGTCGCCGAACTGGGGGCAAGGTACGAGAAACTTCAGAAACAAGAGAAGCAGGAAAAGCCAAATGGGATACAACCAAACCAACCCCTGGGGTCTCGTGTGTCGAAGGATGACTCAAGGAAGAGAAAGAAAGATGACGGCGAAGCAACGAACCCCCGACCGAACAAATTCCAGCGGAAAGAGTCAAAGGAGGAGTGGCGGAACCGCCAGAACCAAAGAAAGGAAGGCCGATGCTACCAGTGCAATCAAACCGGTCATATCGCAAGGAAATGCCCCCAGCGCAGAGAAGGCGCCGAGGGGGCAGGAGAATCAGAGGACCAAGACCAATGACGGTCGAATGCTCCAGAATCCCTAGTGCTCCAACAGGACGAAGAGGCGCCGGCGGGACCCCTCCTAGCCGCCGTAGCCATCCTGGTGGGCAAGAAATGGGTCACGACAAGGGCGCTTATGGATACTGGAGCGAACGAGGACTTTATCTCCTACCGCTTCTTGGCTAAAGAAGGAATAAACCTCGACAAGACAAAGATGGAGCAACCCGTGCGTTTCGCTAACGGCTCAACGGCGCCGTGCTACGCGAGATTCCAGGCGAAGAGCCGAATCACGGATAGCCTCGACGAAACTAGAGAATTCGACATGGAATACCATGTAGTAGATTTGGAAGAAAAAGAATACCAACTGATCCTAGGGCGCAGCTGGCTGAGCCCGGTCGACCCCGACGTCTCCTTGGCGGCGAACACCTGGCGCTACCGAGGGAAAAAGTTGAAGATCAAAATCGAATCGCCCAAGCGATTCAAGAGCACGATGAGGCAAGGACTCACTATGCTGGTCTTGAGCCAACCACGCGACGACAGTGGTGCGACGGGGGCTCTCCCCAAATGCTACGAAGAATGGAAATCGGTATTCTCGGAGAAAGAGGCAGAGGCGCTCCCCTCTGAAAAAGCTAGTCATGACATACCATTAGTCGCCGGCGCAGCGCCACCGACGGGCCGGCTGTATAGTATGTCAAGGACGGAGTTAGCGACCTTGAGGGAGTATATCGATCGAATGTTGGAAAAAGGATGGATCCGGCCCTCAACGAGCGCAGCGGGCGCGCCGGTGCTTTTCGTGCGAAAGGCCGACGGGTCGCTACGGCTCTGTGTGGATTATAGGGGCCTGAACGCAATTACCATCAAGAACCGATATCCCCTCCCACGAATCGACGAACTAATGGACCGACTGGTCGGAGCCAAACGATTCACTAAACTGGATCTGCGAGACGCCTACCACCGGATTCGCATCCGTCGGGGCGACGAGTGGAAGACGGCGTTTCGCACGAGGTATGGACACTATGAATATCTAGTCATGCCTTTTGGGTTGTGCAATGCCCCGGCTACCTTTCAAGCATACATCAACGAAGCAATGAAGGGGATCCTGGATGAATTTTGCATAGTATATCTGGACGATATCCTGATCTACTCACAAACGGAGGAAGAGCACGAGCGCCACGTCGGCGAAGTACTGTCGCGCCTCCGGAAGCATAACCTCTACGCAAAACTTTCGAAGTGCAACTTTCACCAGGAGGAAGTACATTTCCTTGGCTTCATTGTGGGAATCAAAGGAATCCGAATAGACCCCGAGCGGGTGCGCACCGTGGGCGACTGGCCGGAACCACGCTCGTTCCACGACATTCAAGTATTCCTGGGATTCACGGGATATTTTCGAAGATTCATCTACCAGTACTCCAAGATTACCGCCCCACTGAGCGACATGCTAAAGGGGATGGTAAAGGGGAGGAAGAGCGGCCCCTTCAAGATGACAGAGAACGGTCGAAGCGCCTTTGAGGCGCTGAAGCAGGCGTTCTCTGGACCCCCAGCGCTGCGGCATTTTGACCCGGAACAAGAGATACTCCTGGCAACCGATGCATCAGGTTTTGCAATTGCGGGAATCCTAATGCAACGCGATGGCGCCCAGTCCGCGAAGACACGGCGCGCCGCTTGGCAACCCGTGGCCTTCCACTCGAGGAAGCTGATCGAGGCGGAGAGGAGGTACGAAACTCATGACCAAGAACTACTAGCCATAGTAGAATGCTTCAAGGTATGGCGCCACTACCTCGAAGGCAACCCGCACGCGATACGCGTGCAGACAGATCACGCGAATCTGAAATATTTCTACACCACTAAGACTCTGAATCAACGCCAGGCCAGATGGGCCGAGCTCCTAGCGGCATACGATTTCCAGATTGAATATCGGCCTGGCAGCCTCAACCCAGCCGATGCGCCTTCGAGGCGAAAGGATTACGAACCTGCCCAACGGGATACAGCCGAGGGACTCTTGCCTACGCTTCGGGTGAAGCTAGGAGGTTCACGGAACGATCGAGGTGGGAGTAGGATGGTGGCTCCCCGAGAGACCCCGATCGTGCGGTCAAGAGGTCCGGAACTTTTGACCCAAAGAACGCTAGCGCGAAAGGCGGCTAGCAACGAGCAAGCCTGCGGGACGCCATCGACCACTCTGCGAGACTTACTTCGGGAGACACAACGTGGGGACGCCCACGCGAGTCGTATTCGGAGCAACGCCAGCGAGGAACGCCCGGCACGCCGGAGGCACACTCAAACGGCGGAGAAACCACCCGAACAAGAAGTGATGAAGCAGCTCAGGGACGACGCCGAACAAAGGCAAACTCGTGAGGATAGATGGCGCGTCGACAGCGATGGGCTGGTGCGACGCGGTGAGGCCATCTATGTTCCTTCCGATCAAGCAGTGCGCCAAGAATTGCTGAGGGTGCACCATGACGACCCGTACGCAGGCCACTTTGGTCGAGAGAAGACATTGGACCTTGTTAAACGAAAGTTCTACTGGGATACCCTGCGACGCGACGTCGAGGAGTACGTAAAGAGCTGTCCAATCTGCCAGAAGATGAAGGTGCCTAGACGGCTTCCACCGGGCCAGCTCGCGAAGCTCCCGGTGCCAGAACGCCCTTGGCAGGACCTGACTCTAGACTTCATCGTAGGCTTACCGCCGTCGATGCGAAAGGGGCGCGTGTACGACGCCATCCTGGTAGTCGTGGACCGATATACCAAGGGAGCCAAATACCTCCCAACAACAGGGAATGTTAATGCTGAGGAGCTAGCTGACATGTTCATAGAAGAGGTAGTGCTCAAAACAGGAGCGCCGAGGAGCCTGGTAAGCGACCGCGGCTCGCTCTTCACCAGTGAATATTGGACCCAGCTATGCCAAGGGCTACGAGTCAAAGGACGACTAAGCACTGCATTCCACCCACAGACAGATGGCCAAACGGAACGTCAGAACCAGACGTTGGAGACCTATCTAAGGACCTATATTGGTTACCAACAAACTGACTGGGCGGACTGGCTAGGCATGGCGGAATTCGCATACAATAATGCGAAAAATGCGTCGTCAGGAATGTCCCCTTACGAGGCATGGTATGGCTACCAGCCGGCGCTACCCGAGCTTGCCGACGTCGGGGACTCCGGCACGGTCGCAGCAGTGGGAGAACGACTCGACCAACTACAAAGCAAAACGCCGTCAGCTGGAAGAGAGCCTGCGCCACGCCGCCGAACAGCAAGCAAGGAGCTACGACAGGAGGCATCGCCCAACCGAATACCATGTGGGCCAACGGGTGCTACTGTCTACGAAGAATATCCGCACGTGGAGGCCCAGCAAGAAGCTGGACACCAAATACGAAGGG
This sequence comes from Aspergillus ochraceoroseus IBT 24754, assembly GCF_002846915.1. Taxonomy (NCBI): domain Eukaryota; kingdom Fungi; phylum Ascomycota; class Eurotiomycetes; order Eurotiales; family Aspergillaceae; genus Aspergillus; species Aspergillus ochraceoroseus. Next base: position 1,175 of record NW_024468492.1, on the reverse strand, counting down.
CCATTCGAAATAGTTGAGGTAATAGGCCGACAGGCGTACCGCCTGCGACTACCCAGGTCATATGGGAAAATCCACCCGGTCTTCCATGTATCACCCCTCAAGGAATGGAATGCAAGAGACGGCGACTTACCGGCGCCACCCCAGCCAGTCGTCATCGACGACGAGGAAGAATGGGAGGTGGAACGGATCGTCGCACAACGAAAGCTATACGGCAAAGACCAATACCTGGTCAAATGGAAAGGATGGCCAACGTATGAGAATACTTGGCAATCAGCGGAAGACTTGGAAAACGCACAAGATATCCTGAACGAGTTCCGCCACGCAAACGAGACACGGGCGAGGCGCCGGCGAAACGCCACGAAATAGTGAAACGCGAAAATAATAAGTCAATAAGGGTTAAGGAACCAAAAAGACTACAGAGGCGCACCAACGGCGCTACCCTTCCTCTTTTTCCCACCGGGTTTTGAGGTTTAACGGGGGCACACTACGGGCGTCAAGGAACCTTAAAGAAAACGACTTGATTTCACTATGCGAAAATAGAAACAGCGAGCGCCTGCGCCGCGACATCGGTAAACCCCTAATCGTCATAACCGTCCCAAACCTCCTCGTCGCTGTCCTCCAACTCTATCATGCCGCCCCCAACACGCTGCACGTTGAGCAGGCGAAATAGGTTGCGGTTAATGGACCGAAGCAACCTCTCCGACTGGTCCTCAGTCTTGAGGCGACGAATAAAAACCTGGGTGGCGTGGGTCCAGCGAGCACAAGCCGCCACGCCGCCGCCCCGCCAGACATCGCCTGGATCTCGCCAAGACTGGCGCGCACAGGCGGGATCACAGGGAAACACTTTTTATGTAAGCGGGCACAACGAGTACACCGCTGTCCTGGGTTCGGGCGCACGCAGGAACGAACTTCCACAGGGCCATTGTCCGTGTGCCACCAAGACTTCGCGCAACGCAGGCAACACGGCGTCCACGCGACGGCGGACGAGCCAGCGGGAGCAACCGGAACGGCCGGAGCAGCCGGAGCCACAGCAGCAGCGGAGCGACCGGAGCCGGCACAACGACGGGAGCTGGCGCGACGACGGCGGCTGGAGCAGCTGGAGTCGCCGCAGCGGAAGAAGCGGAGGGGGAGACGGCGGGAGTCACCACAATGCTAGGAGTGGCCACGGAGGACAA
>NW_024468491.1:0-2500 GCF_002846915.1 Aspergillus ochraceoroseus IBT 24754 | reverse complement strand
GGACCACCACATACAAAACCGCTCCCCCCCCAGCAACTTTTGCACGACTTCACGTTTGCGCGCCAAATCGCCCCCCACCAGGGGTCGGTGGGTATGTGTAGGAAGGCTAGTACTTGGTGAGGAGCCAAGGAAGACCCCCTGCGCTTTCTTCCATACTTGACAGGCCGCTTTGTCCGCGCTGATGGTCTTGAGCCTTCTGCGGTTGGGCTTCAGCAAGGAATTGCGGTCGGGCATCCCCGGAAGCGCATCCCTCCCACCCGGAGGGGTGCCCCGACGGGGGTGTTAAGTCCCGGGGCCTATGCGTGTGCTGGGCCCCCGGCGTGGTCCGGGTCGGTGTGGGTTCGTGGCGGCTCGCCATGTCCTTCGCCAACGTCCCAGTCCATGGGGTGCGCCGCCCTTCAGTAGCCGCCGTTCGCCGGCGTGACTGCTGGGTGAGACTCCCCGAACGAGGCCCGGATGCCGCAGGCCGTTGCACTCCCCCCGGGGATTCAGCGGGCCCTGCGTGCGGATCGGTGCCTGGAGGGCTAACAGTGGGGGCAATCGGATGACCGGCCTGTGCCCGCCCAGTACGCTGGGACGCGGCGCGACGGTCGGGTGGGCCCCTCCTTCGGCCGGCCTGTGCCCGCCCAGTACGCTGGGACGAGGCGCGACGGTCGCGGGGGGGACCTGCCCCTTCCAGAGTGAAAACCGACGTGCGTTCTGCCTCCCTTCGCGGGGGGCGGCTGGGGGTGCCCCGGGGCTCAAGAGCCGCGGGTGTGCCCCGAGAGGACCAAGGTATCTGGTTGATTCTGCCAGTAGTCATATGCTTGTCTCAAAGATTAAGCCATGCATGTCTAAGTATAAGCAATTGTACGGTGAAACTGCGAATGGCTCATTAAATCAGTTATCGTTTATTTGATAGTACCTTACTACATGGATACCTGTGGTAATTCTAGAGCTAATACATGCTGAAAACCTCGACTTCGGAAGGGGTGTATTTATTAGATAAAAAACCAATGCCCCTCGGGGCTCCTTGGTGATTCATAATAACTTAACGAATCGCATGGCCTTGCGCCGGCGATGGTTCATTCAAATTTCTGCCCTATCAACTTTCGATGGTAGGATAGTGGCCTACCATGGTGGCAACGGGTAACGGGGAATTAGGGTTCGATTCCGGAGAGGGAGCCTGAGAAACGGCTACCACATCCAAGGAAGGCAGCAGGCGCGCAAATTACCCAATCCCGACACGGGGAGGTAGTGACAATAAATACTGATACGGGGCTCTTTTGGGTCTCGTAATTGGAATGAGAACAATTTAAATCCCTTAACGAGGAACAATTGGAGGGCAAGTCTGGTGCCAGCAGCCGCGGTAATTCCAGCTCCAATAGCGTATATTAAAGTTGTTGCAGTTAAAAAGCTCGTAGTTGAACCTTGGGTCTGGCTGGCCGGTCCGCCTCACCGCGAGTACTGGTCCGGCTGGACCTTTCCTTCTGGGGAGCCCCATGGCCTTCACTGGCTGTGGGGGGAACCAGGACTTTTACTGTGAAAAAATTAGAGTGTTCAAAGCAGGCCTTTGCTCGGATACATTAGCATGGAATAATAGAATAGGACGTGCGGTTCTATTTTGTTGGTTTCTAGGACCGCCGTAATGATTAATAGGGATAGTCGGGGGCGTCAGTATTCAGCTGTCAGAGGTGAAATTCTTGGATTTGCTGAAGACTAACTACTGCGAAAGCATTCGCCAAGGATGTTTTCATTAATCAGGGAACGAAAGTTAGGGGATCGAAGACGATCAGATACCGTCGTAGTCTTAACCATAAACTATGCCGACTAGGGATCGGACGGCGTTTCTATGATGACCCGTTCGGCACCTTACGAGAAATCAAAGTTTTTGGGTTCTGGGGGGAGTATGGTCGCAAGGCTGAAACTTAAAGAAATTGACGGAAGGGCACCACAAGGCGTGGAGCCTGCGGCTTAATTTGACTCAACACGGGGAAACTCACCAGGTCCAGACAAAATAAGGATTGACAGATTGAGAGCTCTTTCTTGATCTTTTGGATGGTGGTGCATGGCCGTTCTTAGTTGGTGGAGTGATTTGTCTGCTTAATTGCGATAACGAACGAGACCTCGGCCCCTAAATAGCCCGGTCCGCGTCTGCGGGCCGCTGGCTTCTTAGGGGGACTATCGGCTCAAGCCGATGGAAGTGCGCGGCAATAACAGGTCTGTGATGCCCTTAGATGTTCTGGGCCGCACGCGCGCTACACTGACAGGGCCAGCGAGTACATCACCTTGGCCGAGAGGCCTGGGTAATCTTGTTAAACCCTGTCGTGCTGGGGATAGAGCATTGCAATTATTGCTCTTCAACGAGGAATGCCTAGTAGGCACGAGTCATCAGCTCGTGCCGATTACGTCCCTGCCCTTTGTACACACCGCCCGTCGCTACTACCGATTGAATGGCTCGGTGAGGCCTCCGGACTGGCGCAGGAGGGTTGGCAACGACCCCCCCGCGGCCGGAAAAGCT
>NW_024468490.1:0-18762 GCF_002846915.1 Aspergillus ochraceoroseus IBT 24754 | reverse complement strand
ACTGGAAGGCACCAACCTCGTTTGTTCCCAAGTCCGGACAAATTGTGAAACCTTTCTGATGGTTCTGGCGCAACCTGGCGTCGGTCTGGAGACCAGAATGTCCATTGCTGCTGCTTCTAGGATGTGCGAGTAGAGAGATGAGTCGGTGAGAGTTATTTTCTTGCAAAAAGTGAACAGGGACTCAAAGAAGGCAATGGAGATCTTCCAAGCCCTTTCAATGCAATGCTTCGTGTATCTCAAGCAGGCAACAAACGCACATGAGTTTTACCGACATCTGACGGAGAATGCAAACATGCCCGAGGCCATGCGATTCCCCGTTACACACGAAGAGATGCCCGAGAAAGCCTGGAGACGACTTGCCGGCAAGGTAACCTTTCAATATCTTCTCTTTAGCCGAATACTCAAGGGCGTGTCACGTTCCGCAGGAGAAATCTGCTTGATGGAAAGCATAGAATAGAGTAGCTCTCTTCCGTCACAAACAAGCATGCCGATGTATCAGATCAGTCCACCGACCTGAGACATACTTCCACTCGATATCTCCTAGGTCAGTCATTTCTCTGGATCGCCCCTGGGTCTAATCCCCTATTCGGGCCCGCTCCCGAACGGTCTGCATGTAACCGCAGAGTACGTTGTTGTATTACCGTTGCGGTAGAGAAGGTAGACTAGGCAGGGGGCCATCCATTGGAACAAGGCATTAACCAGACATCAATTGAGCATTCCAGAAAGAATGAAAGAAAAAATAAATAAATAATAACAAACTAGTAAACGCTACACACGTGAGAGACCCGAAAGTCTCCAGTTCCTTCTGACAATGATAATGCATGATTGTCCATGATCCCATGCCGTGTGAATTATTGCAAGGTATCATCATCTTTCCATAAAACATCCCACTATTGACGAATATCCCAGACCCTGTTTTTTTTTTTTTTATCTCCTCGTGAGTTGAAAATTTTAATCCCAGGGGGTTTTTTGCCTTGGTATCTGCACGGCAGACGCAGCACGGCCAAGGGTCCGATCCTCTTAAGAACAGGGCACGCTGAAGAAGAACCACCAATTTGGAATACCAGGTCGATGCCTAAGATCTCTTTGCCAGAGCTAGTTAACTATGGGACAGACAGACCAAGATTAAATGCAGGTCGGCTGTTTTGATTAAAAACGGGAAGTCCATGTTACTTTGTAGATGAAATCAGGAATCAGTGTGGCTGAAGATTTGGTCTGATTTTTTTTTTTTTTTTTTTTCCTTGGAATCGTGGTAACTTGTATATGTAGTGCCCACAGTTGCTGTTCTTTTAGTACATGTTGTCAGGTATACGGTATGTACATATAGTCAAGAGTACCTATCATTGCCTGTCCCGGTAGGGTATTGTGTTACTTTGCTTCGAGGCTACCGTATTCACTTCCTGAAGATTAACTATTCATGATGAAAACTGAGAAGAATCAGCTCATACACCTGGTGATCCGTCAAGATTAGACCAGCCCTGCTCAAATCTACTCGAGACCGGAGAAGAGCCAGAGAAAGCGAAAAGAAAGAAAAGAGAAAGCCAATTTTTCAAGCAACATGCTCCCGATTAGCTTCTTCCATCTGCCTCCTTGGCCTTGTAAATATCCTTGACATCTTAACCGGCGAAACACCTGGCGTCTCGAAAACAGCATCGATTTCCTCCAACGACAGTCCATACGTCCTCAGGGAAGACAAAGTACGACAGGGCCAACTGCACACTGTTGTAGACGATATACACCACCCAGATCTTGTACCCGAGCTTGTCAATGCCGATTGAAATGCCGTAAGTTTGCACCGCACCGCACCGCCCTGGATCAACCCGTAGAGGCCCATCCCCTTGGCACGCAGCGGGAGCGATAAGATCTCGACTGGGTACAGGTTGTGCATGGTGGCAATGAGCATTGCCGAGAACGTCTGGTACATGAATATCCAGAGAATAGTCCAGCGCCGCGGCAGCATGCGTGGCATGTACGCTGTATTGCCAGGAGGTAATGGTTGTTGCGGTTTGGAAGAGGATCATAGTTGCGAGGCCGGAGAAGATCATGGTTCGTCGCGGAATTTGTCAATAAGCAGGGCACCGACAGCTGTGAAGACGAAGTTAGGTGGCTGTCGTGCCGAGAGAGATTCCAAGTTGCTGCATTGAGCCGTGAATGCCGATTGTCTCAAGGCGGGAACCATCTGGGCGTTTGCTTGTTAGTTTTTTTTTTTTTTTTTGAATTTATTTTGTAGGGGGGGATAGTTTTTGGAAGGGTTTGGGGAAATGAATCGGGATATGTAAAGAATAGATATACGGGGGTGGAACTCACGTAGTAGCCGATGATACCACCGCCGTTCCACTGCTGAAAGACAGAGTACAGGAAGAGAACGAACAGGCGGTAGCGCACAGTTTTGGTGAAGAAGACCGAGTAATCCCAGAATTTCTGGTGGCCGGCAGCGCGATCATTCTCAATGGAAGCCTCCATCTGGGAGACACGATCTCAAACGATGGGCTGGTTAATGTCTCCGCTGGTAGTGTGGTACTTGGCAACCACACGTTTGGCGGCCTCACGGTTGCCGCGCATGACATAGTAACGAGGTGACTCTGGGCAGAGCGTGTAGATTCCGATGCAAACGAGAGCCGGGAACACCATGTGAGGTAGCAAAGGGAGGCGCCAGGCCAAGTTACCCTCCAAATTAGATATTCCGATCAACGCAGCGGTCATAGCCAGACTGCCGATCTGGAAACAGGCGCCGAAGAACCCGACCATTATACCACGTAGATGAACGGGAGAGATCTCACCCATGTACTGGGAACTGGAGAGCAAGGCAGATCCAAACCCCATGAGGAAACGCCCACCCTGCAACGCATGCAAGTTGGGCGCAGTGGCCTGAAGGATAGAAGCGACGATGACAATCAAGTTACCGACGAAGTTAACGCCACGACGGCCAAAGACATCGGAAAGGGCCAGGAAAGGAGCACCGCAGACGGTGCCGATGTTCATCAGCGCGTTAAGAAGACCATAAGTGCTTCCACTGGTGCCAAATCCAAAGTACGAGTGCCAGGAATCGAGAGCGTTAATACCACCGATGACGGCCCAATCCACACCAAAGCCTGCCTGGTTGCATCCCATCACGAACATGATGAGAAATAGACGAAAGCCAGTCCAGGAGTAAACATTCAGTGATTCCCTTGAGAGTTTCCAAATGTCCTCATCCGTCAGGCTCGCAAGGACGGCCTCCTCCACATGATCAGCGCTCTTAGGTGGAAGGTCGTTATCCTCCATTGAAGTCACTGTCTCCTTTGTCATAGTTAGTTAATGACTGGGGGGTATCAATAAGCAGAAAAGAGCAGAGAAACAAAAAATATGATTTTAACCCCGCGGTCAGAAATCAGACCTGTCGCCTTTGCTAAGTATTATATGCTTGACTCCATAACTGGATGTCAAATTGACCAATTCTTCCCGCCAGCGAGAATACGGCCATAATTCCTTTCCCCATACGTAGTGGCGACTCAGACAAACGATCACGAGCTATGGAAATCTGGAGCCACAAGGGCTCTGGATTGTCTATCAATGGCACCAGGTTCCCCTCCCAGTAGCGGTTCTCAAATTTTCTCGCCAACCTCGAGAATGCGAGAGGTGGACTTTAGCCGGGGGGAGAAGCACCAGCAAATCGGCTTCCAGTCCGGGGCCCAGAATTCCCCGGACTCCACATTGCACTAGCTGGAGATGGCCAACCGACTATCATTCAGTCGGGTTTCCTGGCTGAGTGTTGGCTTCGTGCTATTCGATATGTTATCCGGTTTGGGGATTTGATTAATTCTTAGTGGTGCAGGAATCCTCATCTTGCCGCCAGCCAGCCAGCCACAAGAGGCTAATCGAGAAAATGCTGAAAGAAGGGCAGCCCGCTACGGCAAATTTTCCACTAATCAAAGCGGTTGGATGAGAGCCGAAAAATGAAAAGACCACCATTGGTAGCAAAGAGACACCACTCATGCTTCAGACTCACGCAATCTGCTGTCCTGAACAATCCCGCCTCCAAGCGGTTTGTTCCAACTAATCGACTGACCATGCTCTCTGGTCCGTTTTCATCTCGGTAAACAGTCCATTTCATCCGTTTCTCTTGTTCAAGCGCTGATGTGAATAAGGACCTTGAGATTCAGCTGAATCATGTCTGAGCTCTGGTATCGAAAACCTGCCAGTGGGTGGGATGAAGCCCTACCAGTAGGTAATGGACGCCTTGGGGCAATGGTCCATGGGAGAACAGATACAGAGCTCCTCCAACTGAACGAAGATTCTGTGTGGTATGGTGGCCCCCAAAATCGCCTGCCGGGGGATGCTCTAGAGCATTTGCCACGCTTAAGAGACTTGATCCGAAAGGGTGCTCATGCAGAAGCAGAGCAGCTGGTCCGTCGAGCCTTCTTTGCCTCTCCCAACGGCCAGCGGCACTACGAGCCTCTAGGTACTCTGTCGCTCGAGTTTGGGCACCCGTATGACAGGGTCAAAGGCTACAGACGCTCGCTGGACTTGAAAGAAGGCATTTCCCACGTCCAATATGAGTATGAAAATATCAAGGTCCATCGGCAGCTTCTCGCGAGCCATCCGGACGAAGTACTGGCTATGCGCATAGAAGCATCGCACCCCATCGAGTTTCTAGTGCGTCTCAGCCGACTGAGCGAGGTAGAATATGAGACAAATGAGTTCCTCGACGATCTGATCGTAGACAATCGCTCTATTACAATGCACGTTACTCCTGGCGGCAAGGGTAGTAACAGTGCCAGTTGCATGGTTGCGATCCGCTGCGACAATAGCCAAGGGGAAGCACCAACGATCGCGCGAGTCGGCCAGAATCTAGTTGTCAATGCCCGAAAGACTCTTATCCTAATATCTGCCCAGTCGACATATCGGTTCAAGGACATTGACAAGGCAGTAATTGCTGATATAGAGCGGGCACTAGCACTCTCCACTGAGAATATATGGAAACGACATATCACAGATTACCAGGCGCTCTATGACCGCCTAGAACTACAACTTGGTTCTGATGCGACACACCTGCCGACAGAGGAGAGGATCCTGAATGCGCGTGACCCGGGCCTAATTGCTCTATACCTCCACTACAGTCGATACCTTCTCATATCTTGCAGTAGGCCGGGCAAGGAAGACGGCTCGGATCGCGTGCTCCCAGCAACCCTACAGGGTATTTGGAACCCATCATTTCACCCTCCATGGGGCTGTCGGTACACCATCAATATCAACCTGGAGATGAACTACTGGTCTGCCAATGTGGGGAATTTGTCCGAGTGTGAGCAGCCATTGTTTGCCCTGCTTGAGCGTGTTGCCGCTGCCGGTACGGAAACGGCACGTAAGATGTACGGTTGCCGTGGGTGGACAGTCCACCACAATACCGATATTTGGGCGGATACAGCCCCAGTGGACCGCTGGATGCCTGCGACACCGTGGCCGCTGGGAGGTGCCTGGCTTTGTTTTCACATATGGGACCATTACCGTTTCACGGGGGACAGGGCTTTGTTAGCCCGAATGTTCCCCGTGCTCCGCGGCTGTGTCGAATTCTTGCTAGACTTCTTAGTAGACGACGCTACGGGCAAATACAAGGTGACAAATCCATCTATATCTCCCGAAAATACTTTCTTAGATGAAAACGGAAACCCGGGGGTGCTTTGCGAAGGCTCAACGATTGACATCCAACTGATTCGTGCTCTCCTGAATGCGTTTATCTCAGGAATAACAGTGCTCGACCTTGCTGACGATGAACTTCTCCCGAGCGTTCACGAAACATTGAGTCGTTTACCTCCGATGCGCATAGGATCCGCTGGACAACTCCAGGAATGGATGGCTGACTATGGTGAAGCTGAGCCTGGCCATCGACACGTCTCGCACCTCTGGGCTTTGTACCCGGGTTGGGATATCAACCTTGGCACCACACCCGACCTAGCTAAAGCGTGTGCTATTACCATACAGCGACGTCAAGCAGCGGGTGGAGGCCACACAGGCTGGAGTAGAGCTTGGCTCCTCTGCCTGCACGCCCGATTGGGAGCTGCAGATGAATGCGCGAAGCATCTAGAGCTACTGCTAGCGCAATCCACCCTACCCAACCTTCTGGACACGCATCCACCCTTCCAGATTGATGGCAACTTCGGTGCTGGTGCTGGTATCTTGGAGATGCTAGTGCAGTCACACGAAGGTGTCATACGGCTTTTGCCCGCTTGTCCGGATGAGTGGCGAACTGGAAAGATTCGTGGAGTTCGAGCACGTGGGGGATTTGAACTGGATTTTGGATGGAAAGAGGGGGAAATCTGGGGACCAGTTATCGTGAAGTCAGAGCTGGGACTTCGGACAGTGATCTATTACCCCCATAATGGACTGCAAAAGGTCGTAGAGGGTTCGGGTGTTATTATTCTTCCCGGCGAAGATATCAATTAAATCATATATGTCTGGAAGATGGAAGTTTTCTCGATTGTCTCGTAGGGGCCCATTTCTACACTTCGGTTGCATGGATGACCTGGAGCCATACTGAGGCAGAGAAGCTCCACAAAACATCCTGAAGTCAAAGCTGCACTTAGTATCGTGCGACGTGCTGGCGTTAGTAGCTCTAAAAGCTTCATCTCCATTCCAGCCCCTCTTTCTCACCCCGCCGGAAAATTAGTCGCGGATGTTTTCCAGCAATCAGGGACCGCAATCTAATAGCCAAGCTTTCATTTATCCGAATAAAGACCCGAATGGCCAGGGCTGGTAGTTGGAGGCGTTGACGGTTCCCTTTTTAAGCTCTTTCCTCGAAGGCCCCAAGCTAAGACGATGCAAGTCTAACCGAAGGAAAAAAAAATCTACAGAACAGAAAGAGGCGCAAAGAGAAATCATGGATTTGACTTCTGTTCAGGACCTCAAGGGTGTTCTTCGCAGCGACTTCTTCCACGGCTATGCCACAGCAGCCCCCCAAATTGAGGGAGCCTGGAACAAAGATGGCAAAGGCCTTTCGATCTGGGACACCTTTGGTCACAAACCAGGAAAAATCAAGGACGGCAGTACTGCGGACGATGCAGTGCGGTCCTATGACTTATATCGGGAGGATATCGCCTTGATGAAGTCTTACGGAGTCAATGGCTACAGATTTTCTCTGTCCTGGTCGCGCATCATTCCTCTTGGAGGCGCAGAGGATCCCGTCAACGAACAAGGTATCAAATTCTACCAGGATTTGATAGACGAAATGCTCCGCAACGGTATTACACCATTTGTGACCATCTTTCACTGGGATGTACCCCAGGCTCTAGAGGACCGATATGGAGGCATGTTAAACAAGGAGAAGTTCGTTCCTGACTTTGTTCGTTTCGCGCGCGTCTGCTTCGAGCACTTGGGCACCCGCGTGAAGTACTGGATTACTTTTAACGAGCCCGGAGTGTATTCACTAGCAGGGTATGCAGCGGGTGTCCATGCTCCTGGACGCTCGTCCTACCGCGATCTCAATGAGGAGGGCGACTCCTCTACAGAGCCTTTCATCGTCAGCCATACGCAGCTGATAGCTCATGCATACGCTGCGAAGTTGTACCGAACGGAATTTCAATCCGAGCAAAAGGGCACAATCGGAATCACCCTGTCCGGCAACTGGTCAGAAGCCTGGGATGAGGATGACCCACGCGACCAGGAAGCTGCCGAGAGAGCCCGGGAGTTTGAGATCGCCTGGTTTGCGGATCCTCTGTACACGACTGGCGATTACCCTGCCTCTATGAGGGCCCAGCTCGGTGATCGTTTACCACACTTCACGCCCGAGGAATCGAAGCTAGTGCTAGGCAGCTCTGAGTTCTATGGTATGAACTCCTACACAACCTTCTTCATGCAGCATAAGGATACTCCTGCCGATATCAATGACCACAAAGGCAATGTTTTCATCCACGACACGAACAGTAAGGGCGTCCCCCGAGGAGAGGAGTCTGACACGCCTTGGCTGCGCATGGCACCAGCTGGGTTCCGTAAGCTGCTCAACTGGATCTGGTCAAGGTACCACATACCCATTTATGTCACTGAGAATGGCACTACTGCAAAGGGTGAGACAGCGCCAACATCGGAAGTGCTCAATGACACCTTCCGCCAGCGATTTTTCGAGGGGTATGTTGGTGGTCTGGCACGAGCTGTCAAGGAAGATGGCGTGGATGTTCGCTCATACTTTGCCTGGACATTTACCGACAACTGGGGTATGATCCCATCCATATCTCCTGTCTTATTTTGAAGAAACTAACCAGAGTAGAATGGGCCGCTGGTTACACTGATCGATTTGGATGCACTTTTATCGACTATGATTCTCCTGAGAAGACTCGCTACCCGAAGCAATCGGCATATTATCTGAAGGCACTGTTTGAGCATTTGATTGCTGCATGATGAAATGATGATATGAGCAGAAGAAGGGGTATTTCTAATCCGGGTGAAACTTGAAGAAGAAAGAGAAGAGGGGAAAAAAGGGGGGGGAAGAAGAAGAGGTTATACCTAGAACAAAAACACATATATAGATAAAGTGATACAAGGTATATACAGCTCGTATAAATACAGACACTGTATTGAAATCCTGTTACACTGTAATCAGTTGTTACTTCACGTGTGAAAGCGGTATCTCACAGCAGAATAACTGCGGTTTCCCAAGAAATTCCTGGATAGCTTCATCTTGGCTCGTTGGGGCTAATTGTCCACGAGTCCAACATCACCATGCTGTCCGTATCCCATAGGGTCTGTATTTACTGCAGACTCTCTTGTCGCTCTTTTGCCTCCATCACGCGTCCTCCGACTGCCCCCAAACCCAGTCCCGACGTCAAACATATCCGGCAGAACCCCGAGCTCTATGCCCAGAATTGTCGCGACCGCAATTACCCGTCACACGCAGATTATCCGTTGAAGATCCAGCAACTCTCAGATGAACTCCGTCAGATTGACCACCAACTGCAACCGTCACGTTCACGGATAAAGGCCCTCGAAAAGACCATTGCGAAGCTCCAGCATCAGGCCACCGAGCCGCAGAACAAAGACCAGGAGGCCGCTCTCCGCGCTGAAGCCCAGGAATTGAAGGATGAATCACTCGCCCTAACAACGCGCAAGGCATCCTGCACGGAACAGGTCCAGCAACTTGCCCTCTCTCTCCCCAACATCTCCTCTTCCCACACCCCAATCGGCTCCGAGCCTACCCTCGTTGAATATCTCAACTTCGACGCCCAGTCACCACCCGCTTGGGTCCATCGCCCCGATCCATCTCGTTCACACGTTTCCATTGGATCTACTCTTGGCCTCATCGACTTTGCCAGCGCTGCCACCACGACAGGGTGGGGTTGGTACTTTCTTATTGGGGACGGTGCTCTCCTCGAACAAGCTCTGATACAATACGCCCTGACGGTTGCCCGGCGCTATGGCTGGACCCCCGTCTCCCCTCCCTCAATTGTCTACTCTTACGTCGCAGAGGCCTGTGGCTTCCAACCCCGCGACCAGAACAACGAACAACAAATCTGGGCCATTGAACAATCTGAAAAGGACAGGGCCAAACCCCAGCGCTCGCTCGCCGCCACCGCCGAAATTCCTCTGGCCGCCATGCACGCGGGTCGCGATCTCGAACCCTCCACTCTACCCCTCAAACTAGTGGGCCCCAGTCGCTGCTATCGTGCCGAAGCCGGCGCGCGAGGCGTAGACACTAAGGGCCTGTATCGTGTGCACGAATTCACCAAGATCGAAATGTTCGGCTGGGCGGATAATGTCCCCGCCTCGTCTTCGATACCTTCTTCAGACGATCTCTTTAATGAGCTCCTCACCATACAGAAGGAGATCCTGACATCTCTTCGACTTCCCTGCCGCGTTTTGGAAATGCCCACCACCGACCTCGGGGCCAGCGCCAGCCGGAAACTTGATATTGAGGCCCTGTTCCCATCCCGCATGCGCGGTGAAACCCTCGAGGATGCCTGGGGAGAGGTTACCTCCGCCTCCATCTGCACTGATTATCAGTCTCGCCGATTAGGAACTCGCGTCCGCGGAGGTACGGCTAAAGACTCTCGATTCCCACATACAGTCAACGGGACGGCAATCGCGGTACCCAGGGTTTTGGCCGCGATCTTGGAAAACGGATGGGATGCAGAACGCGGGGTGGTTGTTATCCCCGAGGTCTTGCGACCCTGGATGGGAGGTATGGAAGTCATCGGTAAATGACATCGTAACCTGGTTTCTATCACGGATGTATTCAATACCGTAACTGTAAGATATAAATCATATTGATTCTGTACATTAACTCTGACCTGGAAAACGAAAAAAAAAAAAAAAAAAAATAGATGTTTGCAAATATGACGAGTACCACCAAGATCTTCTCGAATACAGTACACCAGAATCCGAGGCGGTCGTAAATAGTTTAACCAACTGTATTTTCATAACTTCATTATTTTGGCGTAACTGTCGTGGGGCAGTAAGTGTAGAAGAAGAAAATAACAACAAGCCGAGATGGGAAAAGAAAGGAAGTATATAATAATGTAGGTCAGGGAAAGTCAATCAAATCATGGGCGGTCATCACAGAGGTCATAATAAAGGGCAAAATATCATGGAACAGAACGTTCAGGGTATCGATCATTCATTTCGGTCGTAAATTTATTCCCAAGGAATATCTTCGTCTTCAACTTTGATGCACGTTAGATACGGAATAGAGTCGTTGAATTCGCCGGCTTTCAGATCTAATTCGAGGAAATTGCGCATTAGTGGTTTCACGATTTCACGGGCCAGCCGTTTGATTTCGTCCATTTTGCGCTCAAACCGCTTAAGGACCTCTCTCGTGTACAGAGATTCGGCAGACGGGGTTGGGTGGACCTTCAAGAACTTCTTGAGCTCCTCATGTGGGAGGTAAGCCTGGGTCGACGTGGAGCCAATGAGCCGATAGACCCGGGCCGAGGAGACCGGGGTAGGAGTGGCCGAAGACGGGAGGAGGTCTGTCGGTCTAGGCGCCGACGGAGTCGTAGGCGTTGACGCAGCTGGCCCACGGCTGGAATGGTTGCTGCTGTTGTTGTTGTGTATAGAATGCGAGTTGTTTTTGAGAATTGAAGAAGGGGGGGGAGTAGTACTATCCACGAGCCATTGGCGGAAAAGGGAAACGGCAAGCCAGTCTAGATATGCATTGTGGGGGGTGACACGTTCACCGCGAGAAGTGGTTAGAGTTAGGCGCAGCAGCTTCGAGTCGATGCGTGCCTTAATATCTTCGAAGTCCTCAACCTTGTCTTCAACAATGTCCAGGACCGCGTGGGGAAGCGGGGAATAGGGTCCGTTTCGGAGGTGTGGTAGTCCAGCCGGCCATTGGCCTACGACGTGGATGAGGGCCTCCGAGAAGATGACACGACTTCGTGCAAGATACCCTAGCTTTAGGTAGCTTGGCGGGTATTTGGCAATTTGTTTGAATAGTCGAGATCCGAATCCCAAAAGGTGATGGTCCACACGGGGCCCGGTGACAGGTAAGGCATCATACATGTCTGCCAGGGCCAGAAGGGCCTTGCATTCAGCATAGGCGGTCGCGATGTTGATGTTATTAATGATCGGCGGGTGATTATAGAATAGGCGGAACAGGTTATCATAGTCACGAAGTGTGGGATCCATCGCTGCGCCATTGGCCGTACCTGTGTTTGCTGCCGCCGCTACCGCACTGGGCCTATGTGGCAGATTCATTACGGACTGCATGCCAGCCAAGTTTGCCATGGAACGAGCGAATCCGGTATGCGTGCTTGATGGCTTGGTCATTGACGGCGCGTACGGTCCGAAATCACTCACAATGGTACCAGAAGCACTGGGGGGCTAGAATGCCCCAACAATTGTGTAAGCCATGGTCTGGGGGGGGGGGGGGGGGGGGAATACCAACCTTTTGCACCAGAATTGGCTCTTCATCCTCTGCTTTGTTTTCCCAGTCCAACTCGTATCGCCACCGTTTCTTCTCGGACGAAGATTGAGCGGCACCGACCTCGGATTGAGCCAGAGTTGATCCATTGGAAAGTGATGAAGTATCCCCACTGATCCTCGACAAAGCAGTTGAATCCAGATTGTTAGAGGGCCGACTGGAGAGAGGTTGTTGTGGCCACTCTTCCCGAGTGCTAGCCTCAAAGAACCCCGAGCATTGTGTGAGGATAAGCCGGTGTAGGAGATATCGATTTTCCCGACCGCCGGCGCGAATCACGATCTCGACATCGCCAGTATGTGTGAAAATGGGGAAATCATTCTGAGGCTGGTGGACTGGTCCACCATGATGAGAGCGACTAGAACGGTGTCGCCGACTGGTCTGGGAGTGACGCGATACTGTCGAGGGAGCGCCTTGCGCGGGCATAGAGCGATCGAGGACTTGGGCTTGAGAGACCATTTCTGAAGGTAGAACGGAAATGGGCGACTTGGTTGGCATGGTAAGAGAGTGTGCGGTGGCCAAACACCAAAGAGTGTGTTGTGTGCGTCATTCGACCGCGCAACACACACAGGGAGAGAGAT
The DNA here is from genome assembly GCF_002846915.1 of Aspergillus ochraceoroseus IBT 24754. Classification (NCBI taxonomy): domain Eukaryota; kingdom Fungi; phylum Ascomycota; class Eurotiomycetes; order Eurotiales; family Aspergillaceae; genus Aspergillus; species Aspergillus ochraceoroseus. Next base: position 6,300 of record NW_024468490.1, on the reverse strand, counting down.
CTGGAAACAGAGGGCCTCCACCAGCGAGGGGAGATAACAGAGGAATAGGGAGCGGAGGGGACAAATCCACAAAAGCGACAGACCAGAACTATAAGAAAGGTTAGTCACAGTAAATACGGAAAATATTCGCAAAGTCGGCAGCAAGACATTATCAGGGAAGGTTGGGAAGGTGAAACAAATACACACACAAACACATACACACCAAAGGATGGCAGGGTCTAGGAGATGTGATCCATGGCTTGAGTTGTGGCGGACTCTGGAGGATTTATTGATCTGAAGATGATTTGTTGTGGTTGAGAGACAAGAATCACGGGATATAGGTATGCTTTGGGCTTGTTTTCGGCATGTACTGGTACAGTGAGAATGTGTATTGTATTGTATTGTATTGTACTGTATTGTATTGTAATATCCCGCGATAAAAAGAGTTCCTTATCAACAATCAACACGTGACCAATGGGGACAGCTGACCCACTAGTCCTCCTTTGGAAGGCGGTGAAACCATCTGCCACTACGCCACGCTTCCAGGGGATTTCGGATATTTCATCATCGTGGATCCTACCTCCCTAAGGTACTCCGTATTTCACCCAGAAAGAGGGATGCAGAGAAGACGAAAATGTATACAATCCAATAGAAATACACCGCTTTTCCCCCGGAGGCTTTTGCTTTTCCCCAAAGGGGGATCGCCAATTTCGTCTCTCCGCGGGCTCATGATTATAGTCGCTTTTCCTCAATTCTTCCTCACTTTGGCTTTCTTTGCATTGGGGTTTCATTGGGGTTTCCCCCCCTCTCCTGACTGTGCTTATCTGTATTCTTTCTATCTACTAACCTCCCTCCATCTCCGCTCTCCTCTCACTTCCCTGCTCTCGCCCCAGGATGGGGAGTGGTGGTGTCATGCTCGGATACTCTGGTCGAGACGTTTTCGCTCGGTTGTCCTATCCTAATCCAACGCCATGACCAAAGGTTGCTATACCTGCCGTCGCCGCCGCATCATCTGCGACAATGCACTCCCCACGTGTCGGAAGTGTCGGGGTGCGGGGAAAGAATGTCTGGGGTATCAGAAACCTCTCGTTTGGGTCAAAGGGGGGGTCGCCAGTCGGGGCAAGATGATAGGTCTCAGTTTCGACGACGTTCAGAAGGATACCGAGACACAGGATAATTTGTCCACTTCCGCCAACTTTCCCGAGAATGCGGAACTTCTGCATCCATCGAGTCTCCCACCACCACCACAGGTGGAGACAGAAGCGGAATGCGCCGATCGCCACCAAGGGGCTCCTGTGGCTGTGAATCGTGTTCCGATACCTTGGGTCCTGACGGATCCGCTGTTCAAGGACTGCAGTCGCATGTCCAGGTTTTATATTGATCATTGTATGTTGCTGATGGGTCTTGCCTGGTGCAATTATCTTATCTAACTCTTTTTTTCCTTTGGCAGTCAATCACAACGTCACAAGGTATCTCGCTTTATACTCAGACGTGAGGAATCCGTTCCGAGATCTTATCCCCTTAGTCAGTGATTCGCCTGTCATCTCTTACTCCCTCGCCGCCACGGGAGCCCTTCACCATGCTATCCTCGTAAACGGGGAGTTTTCCCCCATGCCGTGGTCCGCGGACAGGTTATCGACCAGTGGAATACCCTCACCTCCCGAAGAGGCTCCACCAACTGAGATTAGCTCCCTGGTCCGACGCCCATCAACAAGATCATATGAACATTTCCTCGGTCTCAAGCAACGTGCGCTCCATCAGCTATCGCAGGATATTTGCGATCCCGTCATGCGAAATGACAACATGACACTGGCGGCAATTATGGTCTTTGCCCTTATGGACGCCATCGAATCCGGGCATGCAGCGTGGAAATTCCATCTGGAGGGGGCCAAAAAAATCATCCAGAATCGCGAACACGACCCGACAAGCCAGGCACGAAGAATGATGAACTGGGTGGACGATTTTGCTACTGATGGATGTCTTCTGTATGTTTCTCTCTCCTCAGTTGCCGCCCCGATTTATGGAATTTTTTTTTTTTTTTTTTTTTTTTTACTCATATTCTTCTCCAGAATCCAACTAATGGGCTCTACGCTGGCTCGACCCGGTTCGCTCTCGAAGCCGTTTTACTCTTCCGCAATGGGCTTGCCGGTTCTAAAACGTCTCGAAGAAACGTCATGGGTAGGGTGTCCCGCCTACCTGCTTGAAGCTATCCTCTTGGTCCATGCCTTCTTTGATCTCGAACCGGATGCCAACTCCTCCCCACATGTCCCCGAAGGCTCAAATCCACTCCAATGTCCCGACAAAATCACCCTGCACATTCAAGCCTTTGACCCCGTTGCCTGGGCCGAATCGCTCCAGAGCTACCTTTACCTCCCCGACCTCTCCATGCGGATCGCCCTCGCCACCATCTACAAAGCTTCCGTCTACCTCTACGCTACCCGGGTCCTCTCCCGCCCCGTCCCGGCTCCACCATCTCCACGACCCTTGGTCTGCCCCCCAGACCATGCCGAGGTCGCCGCCCTCCTGATCCACCAGATCTCTCTGATCCCCGTCTCCGACCCTCACTTCAAATGCCTCATCTGGCCCTCCTTCATCGCCGGTGCCGAATGTAGAGACCCCGCCCAACGCCCTTTCCTCCTTGAATCCCTCCGCACCCTCTACTTCCTCATCACCAGCGTCAACATCCGCAACGCCGCCTGGGTCCTAACTCTGATGTGGCGCAAGCGCGACCTGAGACGCGGGGGGGATCCAAGTTCCCCGTGGATCCGCCGGACCGTGACATCAGCGGCCCGGACAATGCCACTGCGAGTTGCTTCTCGACTGCCTCCACGGCGACGCGTCTCAGCCTTCATAATGATAATTTTAACGACGACGACAATAATGATGATGATGATGATGATGATGATGACTTTGACTGGATACAGGAACTGGATGACTCCCAGGTTGATTGGCTTTTTATCTAATTGATATCCACTTTTGTTGTTCTGGCACACAAACTTTTATTATATATATAATAATCTATATATATATATGGATGGATGTATAGCACCATTTGTCCGGTGATATTCTAATACCCCCTTAATGTAGACATGACCAATGCAAATTTAATAACTTCACCCAAACTCATTCCATTCCTACCTTCTATATTTCTTAAAAATACAACAGGATATGTCAAAAGCACACCCATCCATACTGATATAAAGAGAGAGAGAGAGAGAAGGCCTCAAATCATCATCGCTGCTAGTCCTACAACAGGTTGGCAAACATTCTTTTTTCAGTGGCTGGCACTAGCTAAAGTAAAGGTAAAGATAATACAAGATATAATCAAGAGCGGAGCCTCTTATCATATTTAAATAAAGATGGAGAGCAAAAAGACTTATATATCTGGGATAGAGGGGGAAACAGTAGTAGGGATGAAGAAGAGTAAAGCAAAAGCCAAATTGGTCAGATGAGGGATATATGTATACTCCTTCCCATCTAAATGCAACAATCTCAACCAAAAAAAAAAAAAAAAGACGAAGAAGAAGAAGAGAAGAGAAGAGAAATCGCTCATGATTGCAAGATGCAAAACTAGGGCTGAAGACTAAATCGCATCACAAAGGAAATTCTTCCAAATGCAAACAGACAAAGGAAACATTGATCGACTCGTGCCCCACCGATATCAAAAAAAAAAAAAAAAAAAGTAATCAATCCAAGGCAATATTTGAGACTAGCTGGGAATCTGAGAAACAAAAGGAAATATTGTATATTGTGTTAGGGGGACAAACCCCCTTTTACACACACGCGAGATGATATCAGGAAAGCAATCAGGCAGACAACAAATGGGGAATAGAATATATTCCAAATAAATTGATGAAAGTTGAAACATTGCGGTCCTGCGCAGTGAATATCCCGCTGGAAAAAAAAAAAAAAAGAAGAAGAAGAAGAAGAGAAGATGATGGTAAAGAAGAAGAGAAGATGAGATCAAGTAGAAGTTGGGGGATAATAGGATGTCTGTTGGCGAATGGCTGTTTAAAACACTGCAGCCAGGCCGTTCTTTGAATGCCGTCTACTAAAACGCTTCTTTCCCTTGATAGAATCGGAATCGTTCGCATGGTGTTTAACCAAAGTAGCTCGTCCGGAGGATCCGTCGTGTACAGTGTCTGAGCTTTGGTCGAGAGTATTGGCGTGGCTCGATAATCCAGACGAAATGTCACGGAATGCCTCGTCAGCCGAATATGGCCCACTGCTTTGAAGGGCCAGTGCCATCTCCCGTGCTCTATCTAAAGTATCCAGCCATTCCTGCGCTGATAAAGCAGTTGCACCCAGGTTGTTCGAAGAGGGTTTCGGGGTCTTCAAAGACAAAATGTTTGTCACGCTTTTTTTTTTTTAATAATCTATTGTTAGCGCAAGAGGTTAAGAGGGAAGGAGAGCAATATCATACCGTATCCACAATCCAACACGACGACCCTTTTGCATCCGTGGAACTGCGGTAATGTGTCCCTGGAGCAAGCAGAGAAATCTCCAGTTTCGCCTTCTTTTCGTCTCCCCCAGCAGCAGCCATGATGATGCGCCCAGAAGAAGTGACCATGACTAACCGCTGCCGCTTTTTAGTCGTACTACCCCCAAAGAACCGCGAGAATTTTTTTGGGTGCTTCATATTCACTTCCATTCTTGGACACGGGACTGTGAGGGGGGCGGGGAGGACACAACGACCAGGTTGCCCATTTTCAGGATTCGTTCGTTGGTTTTTGTCAGAACAGGGGACCACTCAATATCAAGTTGGCTGGGTGCGGGCACTTCAGTGACCAGCCTAGGCACCACTCGAGAAGAAGCGTTGTTTGATGGTGCGGTACTAAATGCTCGGAGGAAAGCTCTCCCCACTAGAACCACCGTTGAGTTTGATGGGTTCCCGAGGCGGCGGGGAGTAAGCTTTCAGGCGCGGTGCCTTTTGCTTCCACAACTCTGCGCCCCAGGATACTCCATGAAAGAATTCGTGGTTCTTGATATGTTCGATAGGAAGGCGACGGGCCGGATCAAGAACGAGCAGGCGCTCAACGAGGTCACGGCGATACTAGGAAAGCCAACAGGGAACTCGTAGTCGAGCGCCACGATCTTTTGGAACGTTTGGTACTCGTTCCCGGCTTTGAATGGCGGTCGACCAGCTATAAGCTGATAAATTATGCAGCCAAACGCCCAAAGATCACTCGCTTTGCACGCATTCTTGTCCGTTAATAGTTCGGGGCTGACATACTCTGCGGTACCCACAAAGGAGCTGGCCCTTTCTTCCTCGGGCATATCGGCATCCAGCGACGGGATTCCGCCTTGGTTTGAATTCGATGGTTGACTCTTGAGGATCTTCGCGGTGCCAAAGTTCGGTAATTTTAACCATACATCTGGCTATCCAGGAGAACATTCTCCGGTTTGAGATCACGATGGATCACTCCACATTTGTGCATGTAGTCAATGGTATCCAATATCTGAGCACCGTTAAAACCTCGTGCACTCCTCATCAAAGGTGGTCATCTCGCTTCAAGCGACCCCGAGGAGCTCGCCCCCCTTTGCAAAGATCCAGGGACGAAGTAGAGCGAGCGCTCATCACTGGAAGATGTATAATACCAGCCGAACAATCCCGGGGTGGTCGTGAGCCGATTAAGTGTGTCCTTTTCAATATTTACATACTTTACCTTTTTCTCCTTGATAATGTGACGTTTATCGAGGATCTTAATTGCGTATTCTTTGAGCGTTTGTCGGTCTGTGCCAAGTACGACGGTACTATAAGAGCCTTCACCGAGGGTGTGACCAAAGGAGAAATCCCGGACCCCTTTCTTGATGTATCGCGCGACCGGCTTCCCATTCGCATCAATCTCCTGTCTAACTGCAACGGCAGCGCCACGGTCCTGCCATTCTTCACTACTTGTCATCGGGCCGTTTTCCATTCCATACGGGGCTCCGGAAAGCTGCGGAGGAGCCGCGGCGCGCGCTCTAGATGGTTGACGCATTACCGCCACCCCATTTGCAGGTGGGATCTGCGCTGTTTTATAAGAGCGATCACTGTGGCTATTATCACGGATTGGAACGCCAGCCTGGAGTGCTGCGGAACCGCCACGCTCGGTGCGTGCTATGCTTTCGGAGGCAGACGAGGCGGCGGAATCCGTTCGGATGCGATATGATCCTTCTCGAACAGCGGCTGCTGAGGCAGCGCCATTTGCAAATAAGGCCGATACGGGGCGCGAGGAAGTCGATGGGGCCGGATGTTGCGGTTGAGACGTAAAGGGGGAGGTATAATGCGAGGTAGGTTGCGGCTGTACATCAGGGCGATACGACGGGTAGACGGAGTCG
>NW_024468489.1:0-161908 GCF_002846915.1 Aspergillus ochraceoroseus IBT 24754 | reverse complement strand
AACCCTAACCCTAACCCTAACCCTAACCCTAACCCTAACCCTAACCCTAACCCTAACCCTAACCCTAACCCTAACCCTAACCCTAACCCTAACCCTAAACCCTACGGCCTCCCCGTGCGGTCCATATAACATCCCGGCAATGGGTGGAACCAATGCACCACGCCATGTACATGGCTGACGGGCCTGCCACCCTAAACAAATAGATTGGGGCATGCCACATGTATAACAATACTGGAACGGGATATAATCTACCTGGGACCGGACCTGGATTATCTACTACTTGGCAGCCTGGCTATCAGGATGTTGGCATGAATATAACTCATGGTTACCATCCCAGCCACTAGTGGTGTAAATATAATACTGATTTAATTATGTCCAGGCTTCCTGCTTAATGAATTCATGGTTAATTCTGGCCTGCATGGCCCCAGACTGCTGATGAATAGCTGCCGGGGGGTATTGCAGACGGGGTGGAATGGCTGCCAGCACAGGGGCTGCCATGTGGGGGCTACTTCCATGCCTAAACCCGGATCTGGGGGGCACCTGGGACATGAATGAATTGTCTATCTGAATGGACACCGCGCGGGTGACTGGACAGGGGGCAGATGGGGATATAGGTGGTGCTAATTAGGTGGGTGATAGGGATGGTAGTACCTGGGATGTTGAGCTGGGTGCTATAAGGGTTGGTAATGTTAGGATAGGATTAACTAGCTCCTGTACTCCTTACTTAGAATTGCATGTATTATATAGTAACTCCTCTAGATTAATATCCTGGCACTACTACCAGGAATACCTATTAATAGTCCTGTCCAAGTACTAGTCTAATATATACTATTAATATAAAACCCCCTGGACCTCTATATACTACTACATATACTTAAAATTAGCCTTGGTAACCCAGTTAATCTATAGATCTGGACTATCCCATCCCTAGGGCTGGATAATAATAGCTTTACTAGCAATATTATCATGCCTAGTATGGCTACTTTCCTGCCCGTAATCTAATAATGTTCGCGGCCGGCTAATATGAATCATATACTAGATATTAGGGATATTAATCCCCATGCCTAATATACTGGTAGTACTAATAATCCAGATCTAGCTAGCCTGGAACCACTACATGATCCTAGCTTGATCTAATACCACACTATAGTATAGCTCATACCTGATTTCCCGACTAATAGCCTCCACCTGACTCTTGATATTAGCATATATAATAACCTGGCTGCCACAGGCCTGGTGGATGCGTGCCTGGATGAAACTAATTATCCTAGGAATAGTTAACTACTGGTGCAGCTCCTAGGGCACCCCATGCAGCAATATTGGCTGGTGCACGTGATATGCTATGTTTAGATAGCTGGTCTAGCTGTAATATATACCAATCTTACTAGGCTAGTACTAGATTTACTGTAAAAACATGGCTTTACTGGATAGAGGTAATGTGGCTGTTAAATATACTATCTGTATATAGGTACTGGTTAATTAGCCTAACCAGGCTATAGTAGGCTGGAAATCCTTCTACGGGTTCAATATTACATGGTATTTATTAATAATAATCTAATTTAGCTACTACAGCAACCACTGCCGGTTTAAAAATATATAGAAATTAGGGTTCTTGGTGGATTTAGGCATGACTAGCATAATTATAGTTTTATTAGGGGGGTGGTAGCTTTCCTATAATATATAATAGATTCTTAGTATCTAGTACTGCTGCATTAAATTAGCTTATAATAAAATTAATAGAATAATTATAATAATATAACCCCCTAGGGTGGTATATATAGGTAATATAAATAATATGCTCTTCCTGCCCCTAGTGGGCATGATAGTCATGACTAGGCTAGTATTATTCTAGATAGCTTTGATGGCTGGCCCCTGTATCCTGTGGAATATAATCTCTTGCCTAGTTATACACTATAATACCTGCTCTAAATTAGCTGCCTGTAATTATACCTGCTACTAGACCTAGTAGTCTATTACCTATTTCTCTTATAGGTTCTTCTACTTACCTAATATAGGGTAGTCCTCTTGAGTAAACCCTAAAAATTAGTGCTAGTCTATACTAGATACCTGGAATTTTAACTACTATATAGTAGTACTACCTTTAAACTTAGTTACTTCCTAGCTATATATTATCCTAGCTATATAGGGGGTATGGCCGGCCTGCTTATCTATAATATTCCTAATCTTATTAGGATCCTTATCTACCTCTATAGTGGCTATCTCCTACTCCTGCTTAACCTGCATGTTATTCAGGAATATACTGGATAAGTATAAAAAATAATAGTTAATGCTTACTATGATATCCTAATAATAGGTAATATTAAGTAAGTATAATAATCCTATACTGGTCTAGCTCTCCTACTTTAATATCTCGCGGAACTACTTACTAGTCTAGTCCTGGCTGCTGCTGATGTTGGGTCCCCATAATCTCAGGTTATAGTAATGACTGGGGTAGTAGTACGGGCATTAGTTAGTATAAAATACTACTAGCTATTACATAAATAGTAATACTAACTATAAATACTATATAACTAACTTGCCAATTACCTAGGGTAAATACTAGTAAATAATCTTTATATTATTGCTGGCATGGAATCCTTTATAGTATATAATAATAAATACTACTATACTATCCTTAATATATATATTTTAGTGCTAGTTAGTCTTAGTATTTACATGCTGGATACTTAATAACTCTAGGGCTTGCGCGGGTGCCTTACTAGTTAAATACATGGCCACTGCTAGCTTCTCCTTAAACTAGGCCACCTGCTGGAAATACTTCTAGATCTTGGGGCTGCTAACCTCCTCCTGGGTGGTAAAGGTGCGGGCCATGGCAGGTTCCTGTGTGATCTAGTCTAGTAGCTAGCTATGCCCAGCCACAGGCTACCGGGTCCGTGCATCCTGTAAAAAACTCTAGCTAGGGGTAGCTTTAGTAGGGTTGTTAAATAACTAATCCTATAGAATGGCGGGCTATTAATCTAGATTAGGTTAGTATAATAACCCTGCTATGAACTCCCGTGTAGCCCTGATCAAGCTATGCACGAACCCCTAGAACTTACCTATAATAAAACTTATCTTCTTATATAATAACTGCTCTTGTCCTATCCAGGTTACATGCCCGGGAGTAGTAGTGTTATAATAAATCTTTAGCCTAAAGGTCTACTAATCTAGCAATACCTCCACAGGCCTGTGCTGGCCACAGATCATAAATTGCTGGACTATCTAGTCCACTCTAGCTTAGAATGGTATTTCCTAGGTTCAGGGAATCTAGTAGATAAGGGCCACGGGCGGGCTGAGCAGGCTGGATAGTAGGCTAGATAGGGGAAATATAATAGGGGTATTAGGTTTCTCTATATACCCTTTATTAATAATAAATCCTAATTTTTTATCTATAGTATCCCCTATTTATGATCCTTGCTCTGCAGCTGTAGCCTACATGTAAATAATCTTTATGTATTATAGATCTAGCTATAATATTTTCTGTATAAGTATAAAGCACGCTACTTTTAATATCTAGGAAATAATAGGTAGGTAACTCTCAGGGCCCTGCTAGATTATCTTCTCCTGACCTAACACAGTCATGGTGTAGATTAACAGGCTCTTGTACTTGTGGACCTTAATCTTCTAATTTAATAACTTAATGCAAAACTCCAAGCATGCAGTCTTAATTATAGTTATAATAAATAGCTGGACTATAGGGGGCTGATCCTTAACCTCTATAGGATTAGGACTGTGCCAGGATTCCTGCATGATTATCTATTATAATTACTGCCATGTTTTCTACTATTAGATAGTTATAATATACTATAGTTACTACTTTTATGGCCAGTCTATCTATATATAGATAATAAATAGTAAAATTTATTACTATAGCTAGACATAGTCTTAGATACTCTTCTTATCTATATATGCCTGTAATAGCTGGTACAGGGTCTGGTGTAGTATGGTATATATAATAGCTATTTAGATCCTATTCCTATACTATTTTACTATGTGCTGGCTGTGCCAGGCCAGTGACTCTATGATATCCTATACTACGCGCGTGGCACTGCTTATGGGGTCCTCTAGCTTGGGATTGGGAGTGGCTACTACCGCGAGCAGGTCCAGAATATGTATATTAGCTAAATACTGGGCCTAGTAGGTTATGTATAGCCATGGATTGGCATCCTAGAGCTCCCTAGTCTAGATAACCTAGGTAGCTGCCTCCTGCTTGTCTGCTACCGCCCGTGCCTTGATCTCCGTGACCAGCTGCTTGTAGGTAGTGATTGGGATGGGTTGCTTCTTAGGCTGGGGATTATATAATAGGATATATACTAAATAAGAGTTTTTCTAGCTGGGGAATACCTATTACCAGGTAACTAGGTAGAATAATTACTAAAGCTAGATCTACTACTTCTCCTGCTCCCAGGCAGGAATCCCTCTATAGAACTAGTACTAGGTCTAACCATGCACTTCTTTCTAGTAGTTTTGCATGGATTTAATACTAGTAGTAATATATATATATTACTCCAGTCCCTTACTATAGCTATACTAGTATAATAGCCCGTTGGTATAAATAGAGATAATAGGAACTAGTATATCTAGTATACAGGGAATATATAAATTATCTAGCTACTAGATAATCCTCACCTAGCCAGCTATTACCTGAGTAATGGGTTAACTATTCTATAGCTTGAGGAAATACTTCTTCTACAGGTATATTATAACCTCCTTGGGATAAATACCATGCTAGTACTGGTGATATATAATAATTTATAGTATAAGGATCTTATTAAATAGCTAGTATTCTATAATAGAATATAGATAGGTAGTAGCCAGGTATAGATAAAAATATAATATTAGATAGGAAAATTAATAGAAATACTTAGAGGAATTAAAATTTAACTAGACTTTTTAGCTAGACTAGCCCCTAATTATTTAGTTTACTAGTATAACTAATCTATTACTACTATATATAGCCATCTAAGTCTATTCCCTACTAAATTTTTAATAGAACCCTAACTAACTTTAATATACTACTATATATTTACCTAATGCCTACAGGCTCTAAAACTTGGGAATCTATAATTTAAGTAGCTAATCTATATCTAGTAAAAATTTGAGCTATAACATGTAATAGGTTCTATAGGCACCCTACTCCTGAAAATTGAGCCACCCTACAATAAGCCAACCAATCAGCGCTGGTCCTCCACAAAACCCTAGAGCCACCCTAGTAGCCTTCCTCAACCCTTGTGGGATAGAAAAAACTCCTAAATATATAATCTATTACTACCTACTTAGCTTATATTTATATAACTCATACCTATCTAATCATGCCATATCTACCCAATCATGCCATACCTATCTAATCATGCCATATCTACCCAATCATGCCATACCAATCTAATCATGCCATATCTACCCAATCATGCCATACCTATCTAATCATGCCATACCTATCTAATCATGCCATATCTACCCAATCATGCCATACCTGCATAATCATGCCATACCTGCATAATCATGCCATACCTACCTAATCATGCCATACCTGCATAATCTATTACTATCTAACTAATTAATTATTATTATTATTACTAATATTAATTCTAGATTTATCTATTATTTTAAATATATATATCTCCCTATCTACCTATCTAACTACCTATTCTACTACCTATCTAACTACCTATTCTACTACCTTGCTTACTACCTACCTCACTACCTTGCTTACCACCTACCTGACCGCCTTGTTCACCACCTACCTGACCGCCTTGCTCACCACCTACTTGACCGCCTTGCTCACCACCTACCTGACCGCCTTACTTATTATTCAAAATGTCTGCCTTACCTCACTACTTGATCTTCAACCCAACCTATGGAATTCTAGCATGCCAAATCCATAAAATTGCTCTCCATCCAACTAAAATAAATGATCATGTGACTAAGGATCATCATGGCAACCTGCTAGATCTAGCTTCTATTAGGGTCCTAACCCTACAGGCTAGTTTGGAAGCAATTCGCCTAATTGAGCCAATTCAACCTCTGGAATATCTCTTGCCACCTAGGCCAGGTTTTCAATGCAAAAAATGTGGCAATTTAAAGCTTAGTCAGCAAAATATAAGGATTCATATTCGTCAACAACACCAGATTAAGGGTTATTCAAGCCAGGATATTCAGGCAACCAACTGCCTAATTCAAACCCTAGATGGTGATAGCTATATATTTTTAGTTATATCACCTGACCAACCTATTCACCCAAGCCTAACCCTAAAGCGGTCACGCCCTGATTCAATTAGTCAGACACAACCTCAGGCACGCCCTAGGGTTCAGGCATCTCCAGGCATTAATGCAACCCAATTAGCTACCCAGCTCCAGGAGGGGTTTTCATCCAAAATTAATGCTATTCGTGCTGAGCGAATTATTTTGGCTAGTGGGTCAACTTATGAAGCAAATAGCTTCCATCTCCACTCGCAATACCCCACCTTCCTAAACAGGAAGGATTCTGCTATTCTAGAACAATTATTTCTTCTAGAACCCTACCAGAATGAATTCCTTTCTGCTGTAACCCACCGCCTGCTTGTTTTAGGTCAACTTTCTATGGCTAGGACCTCAATTCCAGCCCTAATGGCCTTAAATTCTTTCAGCCAAGACCAACTAGCTATTCGTCCAATGAGAAGGCTTCAAAATCCAGAAAGTTTAAAAAAATATGGCCTTATTTTTCGGGCATTCATTATTTTTTTGATCCAGACCTTCCAGCATCAGTTGCCTGGGGCAACTAACCCTAAATCTAATCTTTATAGATTAGATGGAGCAGATATGGACTTATTAAGCAACTTGACCGCCTTCCTGAATGAGATACCAGCACCTGAAAATATGGCAGAATTAACCCCTAACCCTAGGGCATGGGATGACTGCCTAGATAATTCTGATTCTGAGTCAGATGATGATCACTATCTACCAACCCTACTAGACAGTGAATGGAAGCCTAAATTCAGCAAGGTATTAGTCATGAAGGGGTTAGGGTTAGTAGTTGAATTAGTCATGCAACTACTCAGGCAGCAAACAACTCAACCAACCCAAACCCCATTATATGCCTTTTTCGCCTGTTTTTCACGTGACTATGCACGTGACTGCTTTAAACCAGTTGGTCAGATTAGTCAGCTTTATTCTGCCATGATTAAATGCCACCAATTCACCATCCTATATTGGTTTCATGCTGAAATTCTGCCAACTGACCCTGACCGCTTTGAATATGAGATGCGCCCATTTTTTCAAGATCTTATGACTAATTACCTCACCGCCCAATCAGAGTCTCCATTAGGGCATGTCTTAGGGCTTCGGAATCTAGCCCTATATCTAGTTCGGATGGATTCAGCCCTAGGTGAAGTCAGCCTGGTTGCCCCAGAAACCTTGCGATTTCGGGATATTACAGTTAGCAAAACAAACCTGACCGCCTTCCTAATTCAGTCAATTCAGGAACTTGCCCACCAGCTATCCAATGACCTGTTTTTAGGGTTTTCAAACTTTTTAAGCTTCCAAGCTAACCCCATGACCTTAGGGTTAGCCTCACAATATGAATCCTTTAGTAATACTACTAATAATTTTGGGATTCAGGCTAACCCCATGGGTTTAGGGTTAGCTCAGTTTTTGGTCAAGCTAGCCCTGGCAGACCCTGAATGGCTGGATCTACCAAATTCTACCATTAATTATGCACGGGCCAACCAATATTTAGCAACCTCAGGCACCTTCTTGAAGACCCTATTAGCGGTATGTCACATGACTAGTGGGGCACCAGCACGTGGAACCGAAATTAATCAGGTGATCTGGCGCAATTCAACTACTACCCCCCGAAATATATATCTGGATCCAGCAAGTCAATTATTCCTAATTTGGCTAGGCTATTCAAAAACCTTTTCAATGACTGGCCTAACTGCTGAGGCAATTAGGGTTTTACCCCAATCTCTTTCCTATTTTGTACTAGTCTATTTACTAGTCATTCGACCTTTTGAAGAATTCCTGATACTATCAATCAACCAACAACTGCCTCCTAATGATTATTTGCTATTTTTAGATTGGAAATCTTCTCATCCAATCTCATCCCGAACCTTATCCAGAACCCTAGGATTGCTGAGTCATCGGTTACTAGGGCAACGAATTACAATTAGTCCCTGGAGACACCTGACTAAGGCATTTATTTGTCATGGTCTAAAAATAGACCCCCTAGCCTATTTTGGCAGTGAAGAGGATGAATTTGACCTGGAGACCTTAGGCGCTAAACAAATGCATCACTCAAGGTCACGTGGTCAGCTAACCTATGGCCGTATGGAAACCAGCTTCCTAGGGGTAGCCCCAGATACCCAAAATGCACTAGTGGATTTTAGTCAGCGTTGGCATGCCTATTTAGGCCTAGCGCCTGATCAGCTAATCTTAGGGTCCTTGTTTTACCCTAGATCTAGCTTCCAACCCCAACTACAACCCCAATTGCAACCCCAATTGCAACCCCAACCAGATATCCGAATTCCAATGCCTTTGGCAGAACCCCTGGTCAAGTTTAGGGTTACTAGGCGGTCAGACCATGAACTACCCCAAAACCCTATTTCTATTGGGGAATTCCATGAATTCATGTCATTATATGGTTCAAATTTCACGCCTAGCCTAGATAGGCAGGAGTCAGGTGATGAATTTGATGAATTCCAGCTATCTAGGAAGGATTCACTACCTAACCCTGACCACCTGCCTATTCTATCCCTAGGGGTTTTGGATAGGGTCCTGCAGGATTTCTTCCAGGATAATTCTGCCACTTTTCGGTCACCTAAGCAACGGGAGGCCTTTCATCTAATCATGACTAAGCCATCATATTGCTTTATTGTTCTACCTACTGCTGCTGGTAAAACAACACTATTCCTAATTGGGGCTAGCTTGGCAACTAGTCATACTACCATTATCATTTCACCACTGATATCACTAAAATTGGACCTCCAAACCAAAGCAACTGCCTTAGGCCTCCAACCAATCCTATGGGATGTGTCATGTGATATGATGTCATCAAACCTGGTTCTTATTCAAATTGAGCATGTGGTTGACCCCAAATTCCTAGGGCAGGTTCAAACCCTAATCCAACAACATAAATTGGATCGAATTATTTGGGATGAATGTCACATGATCCCATTAAGTCAGCATTTTCGTCCAATTATGCATAGGGTTAAGCAGGTTATGCAGTTGCCAGTTGCTATGGTATTTAGTACTGCCACCCTATCTAGCCCTATTCGGCAGGCGGTGATGGATATGTTTGAATTACGTCAATTTTTTGGGGTTATTCCAAGCATCCAGGATGACCTAACCCTAAAAAATATAGAATATGGGGTTATTGAAATTCCAAAAACCCTAAACCCTACTAAAA
Source organism: Aspergillus ochraceoroseus IBT 24754 (assembly GCF_002846915.1). Taxonomy (NCBI): domain Eukaryota; kingdom Fungi; phylum Ascomycota; class Eurotiomycetes; order Eurotiales; family Aspergillaceae; genus Aspergillus; species Aspergillus ochraceoroseus. The sequence goes on along the minus strand of NW_024468489.1, from coordinate 152,526 downwards.
CCCCTGGTTTTCTGCTAGACTTTATTCACCGCTTTGAAGCAACCCGCCATGACCAGTTGCCTCAGGCAGCTACTATTATTATCTTCTTTCTATCTAAAAGTAGCCTGAGGCAGTTTTATGAGGCATTTAGGGTTAAAATTCCAGCCCTAGCTTGTTTCCATGGGGATATGTCAGATGCAATAAAGCTGGCAGAATTGGCCAAATTCAAAAGCGGTGAAGCACGGATCCTACTAGCAACCCCTGGGGTAGGGGCTGGATTTGACTTTGATCACGTGGATCTAATTATTCACTACCAGGGGTCATATTCATTCTCGGATTTTATGCAAGAATCTGGGCGGGCTGGGCGGAATCCTAGGCGGTCAGCATGGTCATACTGCCTAGTTCGGTCATATGACAGGCAGAATCGAGTGAATGACTCAGCTAACCGCCTGGAGTTTCGGAAATATTTGAATGAGCAAATATGTCGCCGGCGGCCAATCTCTAGGAACTTTGCCCTCAGCCCTATTGAGTCATGTGATCCTAGCTGGGCCCAATGTGATCTATGTCAGTCACGGGATAGCCAGTCTAACCCTATTCGGCAGGCGGTCAAGCAATATTATCAAACAGCTGCCCAGCAAATTGAATTCCTAGGAAGGGTGGTTAAATTATGGCAGGAAAGTTACTGTCTAGTTTGCTTTTTAAAATGGGATAGTAAGTTTTTATTTCTTTATTTATTTCTTTCCTAATTAGGAAGTTTATTTACTAATTTAAACTTTAGGATCTAAATTACTAGATCCTTCTATATCTACTAGGATTTTTGCCCATTTATTTGAAAATTGCCCTGAAAATGCTACTTGGGTAATTCAACTTGAGCAATTTAGGGCTTCTTTGGGTAACCCTATTCCAGATACATGCTGTTTTAGGTGTTTTCTACCTACTAAGGTTTGTAAGGGTCCTAATGAAAGTAATAAAGGTCTCACATGCCTAGCACCTGACCTAGTTGCATTATTATGGATCCTAACAAAGCAGAATTTAGATCAAATTCATGCAAACCCTACTAAATATTGGAGGGTTGAAATTCTGCCTGAAAATCTAGGCAACCAGACCTTCCTAAAATAGAAATGGGATCTAGATACTGAAATTACTGAAGGAGCCCTTTATTTCTACTACTTTTTTCTAAATATATCTAAATTACAGCCAAAAATTATACAGGGCCCTAATATAGTTTAGATTTATTTTATTTATTTTATTTATTTTATTTATTTTATTTATTTTATTTATTTTATTTATTTTATTTATTTTATTTTATATTTCTATACTAGCTACTATTGATATTTTAATTTTAAAAAATGTGGCCTGAAAAATAAGGCATTAATAGTTGCTGCCTAGTAAATAAGGCACCTATATGGTTGCCTGACCCATCTAGTTAACCCTAGGGTATTAGGGTTACCTAAATAGGTCTAGACTACCCGCAGCTTGGCATACCCCATCAAAAAAAACCTGTTTTTTTCTTTTGACTTTCTACCTTCCTAATTAGGGAATTTTCGATTTTTTTTTAAATATTATAAAATTCTACTTCATTAGCTATCTAGATATCTAATTTTTATTAAAAAAGACCTAGAATTCATGATTTTAGGGGGGGGTATCGTATCAAACCCAATACCCCCCCCCTAGAAACCCTAAATTTTTGCAGAGTACCCCCCCCGGTATCATGACAGAATAGTAGTAGGACCTTCCTATAAATTAAAATCCTTAATACTACCTAAATACTAACTACTATTCTAGCTTATCTATCTAAATATCTAATATATAATTATGGATGGCCCTATTCTGACCCTACTTAAAATAATATACTACTACTAAACTATTTAATATACTTACTATAATCTCTTACTCTTCCTCTAAATTAAAATATTTTCCTTAAATTATATATAAACTTACTAATAAAACCTATATAATATTCTTATATTTAATTATAATTTAATAATTAATCCCTAATATCTATAGTATATATATATTACTACTAATATTATATATTTACTATAGGCTAACCCTAAATAATTAAATAGTAAAATATATATAATATTATTATAATATATTCTTAATCTTCCTATAAATCTGCTGTAATTAATAAAATACTGCCTAGATCTTAATCCCTTGCCCATTAATAGTTCCCTACCTAAAAAATACTATAATTAATATAATTTAATATATATCTATAATATAGGACTTAATAGCCTGCTAATTTCTCTTATTAGGGAATACTACCTAGCCTTTAACTATCTAGCTATATAAATGCTGCTTAAATATGTTATATATAGCCTCCCTATATGATCTATATAATATCCTGGTAATAAATAGAACCAATATACCATGCTATATATATGGCTGACGGGCTTACTACCTTAAATAAATAGATTAGGGCATGCCATATATATAATAATACTAGAATAGGATATAATCTACCTAGGACTAGACCTAGATTATCTACTATTTAGCAGCCTGGTTATTAGGGTGTTAGTATAAATATAATTTATAGTTATTATTCTAGCTACTAGTAGTATAAATATAATACTAATTTAATTATATCCAGGCTTCTTACTTAATAAATTTATAGTTAATTCTGGCCTGCATGGCCCTAGACTACTAATAGATAGCTGCTGGGGGGTATTATGGATGGGGTAGATTAGCTACTAGTATAGGGGCTGCCACGCGGGGGCTACTTCCATGCCTAAATCTGGACCTAGGGGGCACCTAGGATATGAACAAATTATCTATCTAAATAGATACCACGCGGGTGACTAGACAGGGGGTAGATAGGGATATAGGTAGTACTAATTAAATAGGTAATAGGAATAGTAATACCTGGGATATTAAGCTAGGTACTATAGGGGTTAGTAATATTAGGGTAGGACTAACTAGCTTCTATACTCTTTACTTAGAATTACATATATTATATAATAACTCCCCTAGATTAATATCCTAGTACTATTATTAGGAATATTTATTAATAATCCTATTTAAGTACTAGTCTAATATATACTATTAATATAGAACCCCCTGGACCTCTATATACTACTATACCTGCTTAAAATTAGCCTTAGTAACCTAGTTAATCTATAGATCTGGGCTATTCTACCCCTAGGGCTAGATAATAATAGCTTTGCTAGTAATATTATTATACCTAGTATGGCTACTTTCCTGCCTATAATCTAATAATATTTATAGCTAGCTAATATAAATTATATACTAGATATTAGGGATATTAATTCTTATGCCTAATATACTAGTAGTACTAATAATCTAGGTCTAGCTAGCCTAGAACTATTATATGACCCCAGCTTAATCTAATACTATATTATAGTATAGCTTATACCTGATTTCCTGATTAATAGTCTCTACCTGACTCTTGATATTAGCATATATAATAACCTAGCCACCACAGGCCTGGTAAATACGCGCCTGGATAAAACTAATCACCCCAGGGGTGGTTAATTACTGGTACAGCTCCTAGGGCACCTCATATAGTAATATTAGCTAGTGTACATGGTATGCCATATTTAGATGGCTAGTCTAGCTATAATATATACTAACCTTGCTAGGCTAGTACTAGATTTACTATAAAAATATAGCTTTACTGGATAGGGGCAACATAGCTATTAAATATACTATTTATATATAGGTACTAGCTAATTAACCTAACTAGGCTATGGCAGGCCAGAAATCCTTCTACAGGTTTAATATTATATAGTATTTATTAATAATAATCTAGTCTAGCTACTATAGTAACTACTACTAGTTTAAAAATATATAGAAATTAGGATTCTTAGTAGATTTAGGTATAACTAGTATAATTATAACTTTATTAGGGGGGTAGTAGCTTTCCTATAATATATAATAGATCTTTAGTATCTAGTACTACTATATTAAATTAGCTTATAATAAAATTAATAGGATAACTATAATAATATAATCCTCTAGAGTAGTATATATAGGTAATATAAATAATATACTTTTTTTACCTCTAGTAGGTATAATAGCTATAACTAGGCTAGTACTATCCTAAATAATTTTAATAGCTGGCCTCTATACCCTATAAAATATAATCTCCTATCTAATCATATACTATAATACCTGCTCTAAATTAACTACCTGTAATTATACCTATTACTAGATCTAGTAATTTATTATTTATTTCTCCTATAGGTTCTCTTACTTACCTAATATAGGGTAGTCTTCCTAAGTAAATCCTAAAAATTAGTACTAGTTTATACTAGATACCCAGAATTTTAACTACTATATAATAATACTATTTTTAAACTTAGTTACCTCCTGGCTATATATTATCCTAGCTATATAAGAGGTGTGGCTAGCCTGCTTATCTATAATATTCCTAATCTTATTAAGATCCTTATCTACCTTTATAGTAGTTATCTCCTGCTCCTACTTAATCTATATATTATTTAGGAATGTACTAGATAAATATAAAAAATAATAACTAATGCCTACTATAATATCTTAATAATAAGTAATATTAAGTAGGTATAATAACTTTATACTAGTCTAGCTCTCCTACTTTAATATCTTATGGAACTATTTACTAGTCTAGTCCTGGCTACTATTAATATTAGGTCCCTATAATTTTAGGTTATAGTAGTAACTAGAGTAGTAGTACAGGCATTAGTTAGTATAAAATATTACTAGCTACTATATAAATAGTAATACTAACTATAAATATTATATAATTAACTTACTAATTACCTAAGATAAATACTAATAAATAATTTTTATATTATTACTAGTATAGAATCCTTTATAGTATATAATAATAAATACTATTATACTATCCTTAATATATATATTTTAGTGCTAGTTAGTCTTAGTATTTATATACTAGATACTTAATAACTTTAAGGCTTGTATAGGTGCCCTACTAGTTAAATATATAATTACTACTAGCTTCTTCTTGAACTAGGCTATCTGCTAGAAATATTTCTAGATTTTAGAGTTACTAATCTCCCCCTAGGTAGTAAAGGTGCAGGCCATGGCAGGTTCTTGCATAATCTAGTCTAGTAGCTAGCTATATCTAGCCACAGGCCACCAGGTCCATGTATCCTGTAAAAAACTCCAGCCAGGGGTAGCTTTAATAGAATTATTAAATAACTAATCCTATAGAATAGCAGGCTATTAATCTAGATTAGATTAGTATAATAATCCTACTATAAACTCTTATATAGTCCTAACTAAACTATATATAAATCCTTAAAACTTACCTATAGTAAAACTTATCTCCTTATATAATAATTACTCCTATCCTATCTAGGTTACATGCCTAGGGGTAGTAGTATTATAATAAATCTTTAGTCTAAAGGTCTACTAATCTAGTAATATCTCTATAGGCCCGTGCTAGCTATAGACTATAAATTACTAGACTATCTAGTCTACTCTAGCTTGAAATAGTATTTCCTAAGTTTGGGGAATCTAGTAAATAAGAGCTGTAGGTGGGCTAAGTAGGCTAGATAGTAGGCTAAATAAGAGAAATATAATAAGAATATTAGGTCTCTTTATATATTCTTTATTAATAATAAATCCTAACTCTTTATCTATAGCATCCCCTATCTATAACCCTTGCTCTGCAGCCGCAGCCTATATATAGATAATCTTTATATACTATAAATCTAGCTATAATATTTTCTATACAAGCATGAAGCGCGCTACTTTTAATATTTAGGAAATAATAGGCAAGTAACTCTTAGGGCCTTACTAGATTATCTCTCCCTAACCTAATATAGCTATAATATAGATTAACAGGCTTTTATATTTATAGATCTTAATCTTCTAGTTTAGTAATTTAATATAAAACTCTAAGTATATAGTCTTGATTATAGTTATAATAAATAGCTAGATTATAGGGAGCTAATTCTTAATTTTTATAAAATTAGAATTATACCAGGATTTCTATATAGTTATTTATTATAATTACTATTATATTTTCTATTACTAGGTAATTATAATATACTATAACTATTATTTTTATGGCTAGTCTATCTACATGTGGATAATAAATAGTAAAATCTATTATTATAGCTAGATATAGTTTTAGATACTCTTCTTATTTATATATACCTATAATAGCTGGTATAAGGTCTAGTATAATATAGTATATATAGCAGCTATTTAGATCCTATTCCTGTACTATTTTACTATATATTAGCTATACTAGACTAGTGACTCTATAGTATCCTATACTACGCGTGTAGTACCACTTATAGGGTCCTCTAACTTAAGATTAAGAATAGCTACTACTACAAGTAGATCTAGAATATATATATTAGCTAAATACCAGGCCTAGCAGGTTATATATAGCTATAGATTAGTATTCTAGAGCTCCCTAGCCTAGATAACCTAGGTAGCTGCCTCCTACTTATCTACTACTGCCCGTGCCTTAATCTCTATAACTAGCTACTTATAAGTAGTAATTAGGATAGGTTATTCCTTAGGCTAGGGATTATATAATAGGATATATACTAAATAGGAGTTTTTCTAGCTAAGGAATATTTATTACTAGGTAACTAAGTAGAATAATTATTAAAGCTAGATCTATTACTTCTCTTACTCTCAAGCAGGAATCCCTTTATAAAACTAGTACTAGATCTAACTATATATTTCTTTTTAGTAGTTTTATATAGATTTAATACTAGTAGTAATATATATATATTACTCTAGTCCCTTACTATAGTTATGCTAGTATAATAGCCTATTAGTATAAATAGGGATAATAGGAACTAGTATATCTAGTATATAGGGAATATATAAATTATCTAGCTATTAGATAATTCCTGCCTAGCTAGCTATTACTTAAGTAATAGATTAACTATCTTATAGCTTAAGGAAATATTTCTTTTATAAGTATATTATAACCTCTTTAAAATAAATACTATGCTAGTACTAGCAATATATAATAATTTATAGTATAAAGATTTTCTTAAATAGCTAGTATTTTATAATAGAATATAGATAGGTAGTAGCTAGGTATAGATAAAAATATAATATTAAATAGGAAAATTAATAAAAATATTTAAAAAAATTAAAATTTAACTAGACTTTTTAACTAGACTAGCCCCTAATTATTTAATTTACTAGTATAACTAATCTATTACTACTATATATAGCTATCTAAGTCTATCTTTTACTAAATCTTTAATAGAACCCTAACTAACTTTAATATACTACTATATATTTACCTGATATCTATAGGCTCTAAAACTTGGGAATCTATAATTTAAGTAGCTAATCTATATCTAGTAAAAATTTAAGCTATAATATATAATAGGTTCTACAGGCACCCTACTCCTGAAAATTAAGCTACCCTACAATAAGCTGACTAATCAGCGCTGGTCCTCCGCAAAACCCTAGAGCCACCCTAGTAGCCTTCCTCAACCCTTGTGGGATAGAAATCTAAAGAAGGCTTATAATTTTATATAGATTATTAAGCTCTAAATATAATTATTATAAAAAATTATTATTTATTATTATTAATAAAAAAAATATTAAATAATTTAAAAAAAATAAAGTATTTCTTAAAAATTAATATTATTTCTACTTTTAATAATTTATAGATTAAGAAAGGATAAAAATACTTTATTACTTTTTAAACTTAATTAGATTTATTTAAATTCTTAATAATATTATTTAAGCTTACTAGAGCCCTAGTATTATTCTAGAGATTTATTAATAAAATTTTATATAATTATTTAGATATCTTCTATATTATATATCTAGATAATATTTTAATTTATAGCTAAACTTATATTAAATATACTTATTATATTTAATAAGTATTAAAATATTTATAAGTAATAAAATTTTATACTAAATTTAGTAAATATAAATTCTTTATATATAAGATAAAGTTTCTAGAATTAATTATAAATAGAGATAATTTTTAAATAGATTTTAATAAAATAAAAATAATTATTAAGTAAGAAATACTAACTTATCTAATTAATATTTAAGCCTTTATTAACTTTAATTAAATATTTATTTATTAAAAAATATTTAAATAATTAAAAACTACTTTTATAAATATCCTAATATTAAAAGCTTTTAACTAGTTAAAAAATATAATTCTAGAAATTAATACCTTTAATTATATATTTATTAGAGTATTATTATAATATAATAATAAAAATATATTATACTTTATTATATTTTTCTTTAAAAAATATTTTATAATAAAATATAATTATAAGATTTATAATAAAGAATTATTAATTATTATTTATTACTTTAAAGAATAATATCTTAAATTAGAAAAAACTTTATTACTTATAAAGATTATTATAAATTATTAGAATTTAAAGTATTTTATATTAATTAAACTATTAAATTATTAATAAGCTTACTAATTTAAATTTCTATTAAAATTTAATTTCTAAATATATTATTACCTTAAAAAGTTAGGTATTAAACCTAATATATTAATCAGGAGATTAGAGAACTTACTTAAGAAAAGAAATAAATAATTTCTTTACTAGAGCTAGATTATTTTAAAATTTAAAAACTTACTATCTAAGATTACTACTAATCTAGAATTAAATATTAATAGCTAATATTAAGTATACTTTACTAAATAATCTATTACTAATAAACTAATCTCCTTATTACTAATATTATAACTATTATTTAATAAAGCTTATCTATAAGATAAGAAGCTTTAATCTATTTTAAATATTTTAAAGAATAATTTACTAAAATATTTTAATATTATACTAGCTAATTATAAATATACTAGTTTATATTTAAGATATTAAAACTAATTTTATATACTTAATTATAATAAAATAAAAACTAAAATATTAAGACTTTATTATAAAAATCCTATTATTAGATATTCTAGAAAAATTAAAATATATAAATTAATATTATATAAATATTTCTAGCTTAAAATTTATAAATATATTAATTAATAAATCTAGAATTATTATCTTTACTATTAAATTATCCCTTTTTAAAAAATAAAGTAAGAAATACTAAGATCTTTATTAATTTTTAAATATATTTAATAAGATATAAGTATAGACTTTATTATATATTTATTATTAAATAATAGCTATAATATTATTTTAGTTATAATTAATTATTTAATAAAGATAAATTATTTTTTTCTCTATATTAAAATAATTAATACTAAAGAAATAGCTAATCTATATTTTAAGTATATTTAAAAACTTTATAATATCCTTAAAATAATTATATTAGATTATAAAATCTAATTTATTATTATCTTTTAAAAATATCTAATATTTTATTTAAAGATTTATAATTTATTATTTATTATTTATTATTTTAAGACTAATAATTAAATTAAATATATTAATATTATTTTAGAATAATATTTATAAGTATATATATTATATTTATAAGATAATTAATTTAAATAATTATTAATAATTAAATTTACTACTAACTTTATTTACTTTAAATTTATAAAAATATTATTATTTATAGCTAATTATAGATTTTATTTAATATTAAGATTTAAATTAAGCTATTTTATTATTTATTTTATTAAGAAAAATATTAAGAAATTTACTAATATTATATATAAGATTTATAAATTTATTTATATTAAGATTTTATTTACTTAAGCTTATTATAAAATATAAATTAATTATTAAAAATAATCTATATATTACTATATTATAAGATAAGAAGTCTAGTTAAATATCTATAATATTTAAATACTTTATTTATAAAAAAAATTAGATTAAAAGAACTTTAAATTATATTATATTAAGAGAATTATTAATTTATATATTTATAAATTTAAATTATTTAAAAGTATAAAAATCTATTTTATATTTAATATATTTTTACTCTATCTTATTATTAATAATCTTTTATTTAATTAATATTTTAATTTATTATTACCTATTAAAGTAAAAAAATTAGAAAAATAAAAAGTTAAAAAAATCTTTAATTTCTAATAAATTTATTAAAATTATAATAAACTTAAGCTATAATATATTATTAAATAAATTAAATATAATAAATTAATTAAAGAATTTATTAAATATCTAGAAAATATTTATTAATTAATAAATAATTATTATCTTTATTATCTTAAGAAGTCCTAGCTAATTCCTTCCTAATCTTAATAAAGCTTAACTCTAAGAAGAAAGATATTATTATAGTATAAAGCTATAATATCTATCTAGTTAGATTCTATCTTAACTATCTATTTTTATTCCTATATTTAAATTATATTATCCTTAATCTTATTATAGCTCTTTAAACTATATCCTATCTATTACCTAATACCTACTATTCTACTATTCTATCTGGTTAGCTCCTAGTCAATGAATATCTGAATCTGACTCTGCCCCCTGATACTAGGATTAGTTAATATTCTTTTTTTTTAAATTTATTATATAATATTCTATATTAAATTTTCTAATTTTATTAAGACTATCTATAATTTAGCTCTTTACCTAGAATCTTATATAATATAGTACTATTAAGTTATTAGTAAAATATATAGGTTATTCTATCTTTATCTTATTAAGATTTATTCCTTCTTTAGCTAAAAAATAATAAGAAATAAAGTCCTTATTTACTCTAATATTTATAAGTACCCTTATTATAATCTATTTCTTATTTACTAGAATAAATATAATAATTAGAAAAAATCTTACTAGTATCTTTTTATTTTATTAGAGTACTAGAAATTCTAGAATATTTAATTATTATTAATTCTAGTTCTCTAATTTTCCTACCCCCTTAATACTTTCTCTATACTAGAGATATTTTCTTATAATATAATTAATTTAATTATATTAGTAATATTAGTTTTTCTTTTATTATTTCTAGTAATTTTATTATTTTTTTTTTAATTTTTTTTACTAGAATTTATTTAATTAGAAATTTATTACTTTATTATTATTTTTTTTTTCTTTCTTAAATTATTCTTTAATATATAAGATTCTAGAGGTTAGTTTAATTATATTTTATTTAATTTTTTTTATTTCTCTTATTTCTAAAGTTTCTTATATCTTATCCCTAGTTTAATAACTTTAGCTAGATTTTATAATATTATTATATCCTGCTAGATTTCCTTATATAATTTAAACTAGGCTATTTAAATAGCTAGCTAGTAAAGAAATTCTTTAAAATTAGCTTTAATTATTAAAATAAACTCCTTTATCTAGATTATTAAGGTTTATATACTCTATTATAGTTCTTATTTTATATATAGAAGCTAGTAAACTATTATTTACTTATAATCTCTCTTTAATTTTAAAAAATTTTATAGGAATTTAATAAACTCTATATAAATAAATCTTTTAGAATTTATTTTATATTTAAAGTATTATACTTACTTTATATTATTTTTTAAGTAATCTATAATATAGTAAATCTTAATTATATTATTTTTATAAAATTTCTCTTATAATCTAAAGTAATTTTAGAGGTCTTCTAGATATCAGGGGACAGAGTCAGATTCAGATATTCATTGACTAGGAGCTAACTAGATAGAATAGTAGAATAGTAAGTATCAGGTAATAGATAGGACATAGCTTGAAGAGCTATAATAAGATTAAGAATAATATAGCTTAAATATAGGAATAAGAATAAATAATTAAGATAAAATCTAACTAAATAAGTATTATAGCTTCATACTATAATAGTACTCCTCTTCTTAAGATTAAGCTTTATTAAGATTAGGGAGGAATTAGTTAGGATTTCTTAAGATAATAGAAATAATAATTATTTACTAGTTAATAAATATTCTTTAAATATTTAGTAAGCTCTTTAATTAGTTTATTATATTTAATTTACTTAATAATATATTATAGCTTAGATTTATTATAGCCTTAATAAATTTATTAGAAATTAAGAACTTTTTTAATTTTCTATTTTTTTAATCTTTTTACTTTAATAAGTAGTAGTAAATTAAGGTATTAACTAGATAAAGGATTATTAGTAGTAGGATAAAATAAAAATATATTAAATATAGAATAAATTCTTATATTTTTAGGTAGTTTAAGTTTATAAATATATAAACTAATAATTTTTTTAATATAGTATAATCTAAAATTCTTCTAATCTAATTTTTTCTATAAGTAAAGTATTTAAATATTATAAATATCTAGCTAGACTTCTTACTCTATAGTATAGTAATATATAGGTTACTTTTAGTAATTAGCTTATACTTTATAATAGGCTTAAGTAAATAGAATCTTAATATAAATAAACTTATAAATCTTATATATAATATTAGTAAATTTCTTAGTATCTTTCTTAATAAGATAGATAATAAGGTAGCTTAGTTTAAACCTTAATATTAGGTAGAATCTATAGTTAGCTATAAATAGTAATACTTTTATAGACTTAGAGTAAATAGAGTTAATAATAAACTTAGTTATTAATAATTATTTAAATTAATTATTTTATAAATATAATATATATACTTATAAGTATTATTCTAAGATAGTATTAATATATTTAATTTAGTTATTAGTCTTAAAATAATAAATAATAGATAGTAAGTTATAGATTTTCAGGCAGGATATTAGGTATTTTTAAAAGATAATAATAAACTAGACTTTATAATTTAATATAATTATTTTAAGAATATTATAGAGCTTCTAAATATACTTAAAATATAGGTTAGTTATTTCTTTAGTATTAATTATTCTAGTATAGAAAAGGAAATACTTTATCTTTATTAAATAATTAATTATAACTAGAATAATATTATAGCTATTATTTAATAATAAATATATAATAAAATCTATATTTATATTTTACTAGATATATTTAGAAATTAATAAGAATCTTAATACTTTTTACTTTATTTCTTAGAAAGGAATAATTTAGTAGTAGAGATAATAATTTTAGATCTATTAATTAATATACTTATAAATTCTAGGCTAGAAATATTTATATAATATTAATTTATATATTTTAATTTTTCTAGAATATCTAGTAATAAGATTTTTATAATAAAATCTTAATATTTTAGCTTTTATCTTATTATAATTAGATATATAAAGTTAGTCTTAATATCTTAAGTATAGATTAGTATATTTATAGTTAGCTAGTATAATATTAGCATATTTTAATAGACTATTCTTTAAGATATTTAGAATAGACTAGAGCTTTTTATCTTATAAATAAACTTTATTAAATAGTAATTATAATATTAGTAGTAGGGAGATTAATTTATTAGTAGTAAGTTATTTAATAAAATATACTTAATATTAGCTATTAATATTTAGTCTTAGATTAGTAGTAGTCTTAAGTAGTAGGTTTTTAGATTTTAGAATAATTTAACTCTAGTAAAGGAGTTATTTATTCCTTTTCTTAAGTAGGTTCTTTAATCTCCTAATTAATATATTAAGCTTAATACCTAACTTCTTAAGATAGTAATATATTTAGAAATTAAATTTTAATAAAAATTTAGACTAGTAAACTTATTAATAATTTAGTAACTTAATTAATATAAAATACTTTAAATTCTAGTAATTTATAATAATCTTTATAGGTAATAAAATCTCTTTTAATTTAAGATATTATTCTTTAAAGTAGTAAATAATAACTAATAATTCTTTATTATAAATCTTATAATTATATTTTATTATAAAATATTTTTTAAAGAAAAATATAATAAGATATAATATATTTTTATTATTATATTATAATAATATTTTAGTAAATATATAATTAAAAATATTAGTTTCTAGAATTATATTTTTTAACTAGTTAAAAAATTTTAATATTAGAATATTTATAAAAATAATTTTTAATTATTTAAATATTTTTTAATAGGCAGGTATCTAGTTAAAGTTAATATTTTTTTTAATTAGATTAACTAATAGTCTAATAATTTTTAAAAAATTATAAATAAATTAGTAGTAAAAGTTCCTAAAGCTAATAAAGACTTAAATATTAATTAGATAGATTAATATTTCTTACTTAATAATTATTTTTACTTTATTAGAGTTTATTTAAAAGCTATCTTTACTTATAATTAGTTTTAAGAACTTTATCTTATATATAAAGAATTTATATTTATTAAATTTAATATAAAGTTCTATTACTTATAGATATTTTAATACTTATTAAATATAATAAATATATTTAATATAAATTTAGTTATAAATTAGAATATTATTTAAATATATAATATAAAAAATATCTAAATAATTATATAGGGCTTTATTAATAAATCTCTAGAATAATATTAGGGCTCTAGTAAGCTTAAATAGTATTATTAAGAATTTAAATAAGCTTAATTAAGTTTAGAAAGTAATAAGATATTCTTATCCTTTCTTAATCTATAGATTATTAAAAGTAAAAATAATATTAATTTTTAAAAAATATCTTATTTTTTTTAAGTTATTTAGTATTTCTTTTATTAGTAATAATAAGTAATAATTTTTTATAATAATTATATTTAAAACTTAATAATCTATATAGAATTATAGATCTTCTCTAGGTTTTTTTATAAATAGGATAGAGAATATAATAAGAAAAAAATTAGAATAAATAAAATCTTTTTTTAAATTCTCTTTAATCTATTTCTTTAGAACTTTTAATTTATCTTAAGATATATTATATAGGCTCCTAAAAAGTAGGATTTTTCTAAATAATAGTTTAATTTTATAATTATTAAATTAGTAGGATAGTAGGTACTTAGCCTTCTTTAATAAGAATATATTATAAAATTTAGTAAACTTAAGGAGTAGTTACTCTTATAATTTAGATTTAGTAATAATAATAGAGTTTAAAGTAGCTTTAATATTAGTAATAATAATAGTAAATATCTAGTATCTATAGCAGGTATATATAGTATAGGTAGTAACTAAGACTCTAGTAATATCTTAATTCTTTAGAGATTTAGGGTGGGGATTAAGATATTAAGGAGAAATTTTTAATAATATATTATATAATATTAAAATCTTTATAAGCTTTAGAAGTATATTATAGTATTTTCTATAATAAGAGCTTTTAAATAGAATAATATAATTAATAAATTTAATTTAGAGATTATAAGTCTTTAATTAAAATAAGCTAAGAATAATAAGAAAGTATATAAGTTAAATTATAAAGAAAATAATATTTTTTTTAATATAATTATAAATTTTTTAGATTAAATAAATAAAATAAATAATATAGCTAGACTTTATTAAAGTATTATTAAATTCCTTTAATAAAATAAGATTTTTTAATAATAATATTTCTAGTTAATTATTTATAGCCTAATTATAATCTATAAAATATTTATTCTTAATTCTAGAATTAATTATAGTAAAAATTAGTAAAGTCTTATTAGAGGTTTCTAGATTAATAGGTAGGATTATTAATTTAAATTAGTAACTTTTTTTCTTTATTATTATTCTAGCTATTATAATCTTTAATAAGTAAAAGGAGTACTAGGGGTATCCCTAATTATAATTTAGATTAAGAATATTCTATTTTCTAATTTAAGGGATATAAGGTATTTAGCAGGCAGGGTTCTAGTTAATAGGGGGTATGAATCTAGTTTAGTAGTAGATATAGAAATATAACTAGTTAGTCTTTAGTTAGGGTATAAGTAGCTACTTATTAGGTAGTTAGTACTACTATAGTAGTAATATAAGTATTAAGTTTAATAATTAAGGTAATAGGTAGTAGATAGGTTTATTAGGTCTTTAGTAGGAGTAGTAATAATAATAGGATTAATAAGGATTACAGGAATTTAGGTAGTAGAAGTTAGCTTTAAAATAGATTAGGAAGGCTAGGAATTCTTTATAAATAAAAATAAAGTAATACTTATATAATAATAATAATAATTTTCTAGATTTTATAAATAATTAGTAAAATTATAATATTATAATAAGATTTTAAAATATATTAATATTTCTTAAAGTTCTTAATTAATAGCTTATTCTAAAATTATAAATAAAATATCTTTATTTATATTTTCTTTTAATATAAAGTATTAGAATTTAGTAAAAAAAATACTAAACTTATAATAGATTTATTAAAAGTAGAATAAATTAATATAAGTATTAATTTCTAGATTTAGGTCTTTAAAAATTTTCTTTAGGATTTCTAAAATCTTAATATAATTATTTAATTTATAGATTCTATTTTAAATATATAATAAGATTTAGATATATAAAGTTTCTTTAAAATAATTAGTTATATAAGTTATTTTATTATTTAAGGTTAAGAAATAATTAAGGTTTATAATTATTTTTTAATAAATTTAAGAAATAAAGTATTTTAAATTACTTTATTAATTATTAAACTTATTAAGATTAAGAAATTATTTAGAGGTTTAGGTAATAAAAATAGATATAATAAAAATAATAGTAATAATAAAAAAAGTAGTAATATTAATATTTTTTTTAAAAGAAAATAATAATTAAAAAAATATATTATTTTAAGTAAGTACTTTAAATAGCTCTTATTAAGTTTCTTTAATTTATATCTTCTAATACTTAATTATATTATTTTTTTATTAAATATAGTTAAGAAAGTTAGTAATAGTAAAGTATAGAATAAATAATTTATAAAGTTCTTCTATAATAATAGTAGAGAACTAGTATATCTTAGTAATATACTATCTTAATTTATTAAGGGTATTATATAGGAGGATTTCCATATTTTTAGGTAGTATAAGTAGTAAGGTAGGTATAATAATAATAATTAACTTCTAGTAGAGAGGAGCTATATAATATTAGGGGATAGAATTAGATTTAGATATTTATTAATTAGAAGCTAACTAGATAGAATAGTAAAATAGTAAGTATTAGGTAATAAATAGGATATAGCTTGAAGAGCTATAATAGGATTAAGGATAATATAGCTTAAATATAGGAATAAGGATGGATAGTCAAGGCAGAATCTAACTAGATAGGTACTATGGCTTCGCGCCGTGACACTAGAAAAATATTAAGTTTTTTTAAATTTTATATTTTAAAAAATTTAAGTTTAGGTATCTTCTCTCTATCTATTTATATAACTTATACTATATATTAAGCTATATATTATAGCTTATTATTTTCTATTAATTTAATAGATTAGTACTAGAGAGTTACTAGTACTATTAAACCTTCCTTAATAATAATTTCTAGAACTATAGTTATAGATTTTATAAAGCTTAGATTTATTATTCTTTAAAAGAAGAAATAAATAATCTTTCTTATATTTATTATATTATTTTACTTAATTAAGAAAAGTATTTTAAATTATAAGTATCTTACTAGTAAGATACTTAAATATAAATAATATTAGTAAAGAAAGTAAAGTTATATATAATATAAGAATAGTAAGAAAGTATTAAAAATAGGGTGCTGCTATTCTCACGGCTCAGCTGGTCATTCTCACGGCACAGCTAACCATTTTAGGTTAGTGGGTGGGGTACCTAACTAACTATAGTTAGTGTATGGGTCCTCGCTAGTTAGTATATAGTTATATAGGGTACCTGGATCATCTGTAGATTATACCTCTCTGATTTCTATGACTAGTAGCTACTCAGAGAAAGATCTTACATGATTATACCTTCATAGTAGCTTTAAATTTATCTACTAGCACCTATATAACCTTGTAGAAGACCTCGCGGAGCTATGAATTGTACTACACAAGATCTGTCGTTATTTAAATATACTAAGCAGCTAGTATCAAGCCAGGCAGGTAGGGAATCAATTACTTGGAGGGAGCAAGAATAGTCAGATCAGCGTGTAGCAGAGGAAGGATTCCTAATTAAATAAAGCCTTCTAATAGGTCAGTAAATATATTATATAAATATTAGAACTTATAGTCTTATTTATTACTTTAAAATTAAATTCCTAAGTATTATTTTTATATAAGAAATTAATAAAATAACACCTCAAGGTTCTCTAGCATGTTTTTCATGATCATATGACTAGTCTAGTCTTATTTAGGTCTAGCTAGTTGGCACTATTCTATAAACAGGTAGGTTCCTGCTAATATGGAGCTGCTATGCCCAAAGAGGCTAGCTGTGCCGTGAGAATGACCAACTGAGCCGTGAGAATAGCAGCACCCTAAAAATAATAAAATAAAATACTTACCTCTCTATATTTTAAAAGATTATTATATTATTATTTATATTACCTAGTTAAGTTACTAGCATAGTATAGGCGAGTCAATTATTGCTACTCTCCTGAATACCCTTAGTTACTCGGCATGTGGTTGCGTGTCATGTGGTCGCCATGACATCTAGTTAACCCTAGGGTATTAGGGTTACCTAAATAGGTCTAGACTACCTATAGCTTGGCATACCCCAATAAAAAAAACCTACTTTTTTTATTTTAACTTTCTACCTTCCTAAATAGGAAATTTCAAATTCTTTTTTTATATTATTAAAATTTAATTAGTTAGCTTTCTAAATATCTAATTTTTATTTAAAAAGATCTAATATTGGTAATTTTAGACCTAGGGTCTATATTAGAGCCAGTGTCACGGCGACCACGTGACATGCAACCACATGCCAAACCACATGCTGAGTAACCAAGGGTAATCAGGAGAATAGCAATATTTAAGTTACCTGTATTATGCTAGTAACTTAATTAAATAATATAAATAATAATATAATAACTCTTAAAGTACTAAGAGGCAAGTACTTTATTTTATTATTTTTAATATTTTCTTACTATTCTTATACTCTATATAATTTTACTTTTTTTATTAATACTACCTATACTTAAGTACCTTACTAGTAAGATATTTATAATTTAAAGTATTTCTTTAATTAAGTAAAATAATATAATAAATATAAGAAGGACTATTTACTCCTTTTTTTAAGAAATAATAAATCTAAATTCTATAGAATTTATAATTATAGTTCTAGAAATTATTATTAAAGAAGATTTAATAGTACTAGTAATTCTTTAATACTAACTTATTAAGTTAATAGAAGATAATAAACTATAATATATAGCTTAATATATAATATAAGTTATATAAATAGGTAAGAAAAAAATACTTAAACTTAAGTTCTTTAAAATATAAAATCTAAAGGAATTTAATATCTTTCTAGAAGATCTCTAAGATTACTTTAAGTTATAAGGGAAACTTTATAAGAGTAATATAGTTAAGATTTATTATATTATAAGTTACTTAAAAAATAATATAAAGTAAGTATAATATTCTAAGTATAAAATAAATCTTAAAGGACTTATTTATATAAAGTTTACTAAATTTTTATAGAACTTTTTAGAACTAGAGAAAGATTATAAGTAAATAGTAACTTACTAGCTCTTATATATAAGATAAAGACTATAATAAAGTATATAAACCCTAATAATCTAGATAAAGAAATTTATTCTAATAATTAAAGCTAATCTTAAAAAATTCCTTTACTAGCTAGCTATTTAAATAGCCTAGCCTGAATTATATAAGAAAATCTAGCAGGATATAATAATATTATAAAGTCTAGTTAAAGTTACTAAATTAGAAATAAGATATAAGAAACTTTAGAAATAAAAAAAGTAGAAAAAATTAAATAAAATATAATTAAATTAATCTCTAGAATCTTATATATTAAAGAATAATTTAAGAAAGAGAAAAAAAAATAATAATAAAATAATAAATCTCTAACTAAATAAATTCTAGTAAAAAAAGTTAAAAAAGAAGTAGTAAAATTACTAGAATTAATAAAAAAAAGACTAATATTATTAGTATAATTAAATTAGTTATATTATAAGAAAATACCCCTAGTATAAAGAAGGTACTAAGGAGGTAGGAAAATTAGAGAACTAGAACTAATAATAATTAAATATTCTAGAATTTCTAGTACTTTAATAGAATAAAGAGATACTAGTAAAACCTTTTCTAGTTATTATAATTATTTTAGTAAGTAAGAAATAGGTTATAATAAGGATACTTATAAATACTAGAATAAATAAAGACTTTATTTCTTATTATTTCTTAATTAAAGAAGGAATAAATTTTAATAAAATAAAGATAAAGTAATCTATATATTTTACTAATAATTTAATAATATTATATTATATAAGATTCTAAGTAAAAAGCTAGATTATAGATAGTCTTAATAAAACTAGAGAATTTAATATAGAATATTATATAATAAATTTAAAAAAAAAAAAATATTAACTAATTCTAGAATATAGTTAGTTAAGCCTAGTTAACTTTAATATCTCTTTAATAGTAAATACCTAGCACTACTAAGAAAAAAAGTTAAAGATTAAAATTAAATTATTTAAGTAATTTAAAAATATAATAAGGCAAGAACTTATTATACTAGTCTTAAGCTAATTATATAATAATAATAATATAATAAAGACTCTTTCTAAATATTATAAAGAATAAAAATTAATATTCTTAAAAAAAGAAATAAAGATACTTCTTTTTAAAAAAGCTAGTTATAATATATTATTAGTTACTAGTATAATATTACTAATAGGCTAGCTATATAATATATTAAGAATAAAATTAGTAATCTTAAGGGAGTATATTAATTAAATATTAAAAAAAAAATAAATCTAGTTCTTAATAAGTATAGCAGGTATACTAGTACTTTTTATATAAAAAGCTAATAAATTACTATAGCTTTATATAAATTATAGAGGCCTAAATATAATTACTATTAAGAATTAATATTCTCTTCTATAAATTAATAAACTAATAAACTAACTAGTTAAAGCTAAATAATTTATTAAACTAGATTTATAAGATATTTATTACTAGATTTATATTTATTAGAATAATAAGTAAAAAATAATATTTTATATAAAATATAAATATTATAAATATTTAATTATATTTTTTAAATTATATAATACTCTAGCTATTTTTTAAGTATATATTAATAAAGTAATAAAAGGAATTCTAGATAAATTTTATATAATATATTTAGATAATATCTTAATTTATTTATAAATAAAAAAAAAATATAAATACTATATTAATAAAGTATTATTATACTTTTAAAAATATAATCTTTATATAAAATTTTTAAAATATAATTTTTACTAGAAAAAAATATATTTTCTTAACTTTATTATAAAAATTAAAGAAATCTAAATAAATTTTAAGTAAGTATATATTATAAATAACTAGTTAGAATTATATTTATTCTATAATATTTAAATATTCCTAGGATTTATAAGATATTTTTAAAGATTTATTTACTAGTACTTTAAAATTACTGCCCTACTAAATAATATACTAAAGAAAATAGTAAAGGGGAGAAAAAATAGCTCCTTTAAAATAATAAAGAATAATTAAAGTATTTTTAAAGTATTAAAGTAGGTATTCTCTAGATTTCTAGTATTATAATATTTTAATCTAGAATAAAAGATATTTCTAGTAACTAATATATTAGATTTTATAATTATAGGAATTTTAATATAATATAATAATATCTAGTTTATAAAAATATAATATATTACTTAATAATTTATAGCCTTTTACTTAAAAAAATTAATTAAAGTAAAAAAAAGGTATAAAACTTATAATTAAGAATTACTAGTTATAATAAAATATTTTAAAATATAATATTATTATCTTAAAGATAACTTATATATAATATATATATAAATAAATTATATAAATTTAAAATATTTCTATATTATTAAAATTTTAAATTAATACTAGATTAAATAGGCTAAGCTCTTAATAATATATAATTTCTAAATTAAATATTAATCTAGTAACTTTAACCTAGCTAATATATCTTTAAGGTAAAAGAATTATAAATCTACTTAATAAGATATAATTAAGGAACTCTTACCTATACTTTAAGTAAAGTTAAAAAATTTATAAAATAATTAAGGTAAGAGTAAAATAATAACTTCCTAAGAAATCTTAATTATATAATTAAAAAATTTAGAATTTTTAATCTAAAGAATACTAGTATAAAAAATAATTAATAATAAGTAAGTCTATAAGATATTATTAATTACTTTATAAAACTTACTTTAAGAGATATAATATAGGAATATTTATATAAGTTAAATTTAGAATAATATTAATAAAGAATATCTAGCATGCTAGAAGCATACTTAAATAGTAGGGAAACTACTTAAATAAGAAGTAATAAAGTAATTTAAAAATAATATTAAATAAAAGTAAATTTATAAGAATAGATAGTATATTAATAGTAATAAATTAATATAATATAATAAGACTATTTATATTTCTTTTAATTAAGTAATATATTAAGAATTATTAAGAGTATATTATAATAACTTATATATAAGCTACTTTAATTAAGAGAAAATATTAAATCTTATTAAATAAAAATTCTACTAGAATACCCTATAATATAATATTAAAAAATATATAAAAAGTTATTTAATTTATTAGAAAATAAAAGTACTTAAATAACTTCTATTAGGCTAGCTTATAAAGCTTCTAATACTAGAATATTCTTAATAAAATCTAATTCTAAACTTTATTATAGATTTACTACTATTAATATAAAAGGGGTATATATATAATACTATTTTAATAATTATAAATTAATATACTAAGAGAGCTAAATACCTCCTAATAATAAGAAATATTAATATTAAAGAACTAGCTAATATATTTATAAAAGAGATTATACTTAAAATAAGAATATTAAGAAGTCTAGTAAGTAATTATAGCTTGCTCTTTACTAGTAAATATTAGATCTAGTTATATTAAGAACTTTAAATTAAAGAATAATTAAGTATTATATTCTATCTATAAATAGATAACTAAATAAAATATTAGAACTAGATATTAAAAACCTATTTAAAGATCTATATTAATTACTAATAAATTAATTAGATAGACTAGCTAGATATAATAGAATTTATATATAATAATATAAAAAATATATTATTAGAAATATTTTCTTATAAAGTATAATATAGCTACTAGCTAGTATTATTTAAGCTTGCTAATATTAAGGACTCTAGTATAGTTATAATAGTAAAAGAATAACTTAACTAACTATAAGTAAAATACTATTAGCTAGAAGAGAGCCTATACTATATTATTAAATAATAAGTAAGAAGCTATAATAAGAGATATTATCTAACTAAATATTATATAGATTAATAAATACTACTATTTATAAAGAATATTTATATATAGAGATCTAGTAAGAAGCTAGATATTAAATATAAAGGATTATTTAAAATAATTAAGGTAATAAATTAATAAATATACTATCTATAATTATCTAGATTATATAAAAAAATCTATCTAGTCTTCTATATATTACTCTTTAAGAAATAGAATATAAGAAATAGTAATTTACTAGTATTACCCTAGTTAGTTATTATTAATAATAAGAAAAAATAAAAGATAGAATAGATTATTATATAATAAAAGTTATATAATAAAAACTAATACTTAATTAAATAAAAAAAATAGCTAATATATAAGAATACTTAATAATTAATAAAAAATTTAAAAAATATATAAAATATTTTAAATAAATTCTATTATATAAATAAGATATAAATAAGATACTAGTAAAATATTATAAAATAATAAAATATAAAAATAATAAGTTAATAAAGTTAAAAAATTAAAAAAATTATAAAAATATATTAATAATACTATTCTTTTTCTTTTTTTTACTAAATTTTAAGATTTAATAGAAATATATTATAAGTATTAAAGAATTTTAAAAAAATAACTTAATTTTACTATATAAAAATAAAAATAATAAAATACTTATATTATAATATTAGTAAATCTCTAATTATTATAATTATTTTAAACCTTTTTATTATTATTCTTTAATTTTATTATACTACCTCTAATATACTATATATTAAGTAAGTAAAATATATTATAATTAATAGATTAAAATAATCTCTCTATCTAGTTCTTAGTCTTAAAATAATAGATAAAAATCTTAATAATATAGGCCTATTAGATACAGGCTACTATACTTACTATCTTACTAGATATTATCTAAATTTCCCTAAGACTAATCTATATAAATAAGATAATAAAGAAGTACTTTTTATATAAGTAAATATATTAAGTATATTATTATTCTAGATTTAGATATATATAGAAATAAGCTTCTATAAAATTATTATCTATATATTATTAAGATTTAATATAATATAAATAATATAGTATCTATATAATAGTAGCTAGGCTAGTAGAAGTAACTAGAATAATTAGAGTAATTAGGGCTATAATAATAGTAAGAATAACAGGAGCTAGTATAATAATAGGAGCTAGTATAATAATAGTAGCAGGAGTAGCTAGAGTTACTATAATAGAAAAAATAAAGAAAGAGATAATAAGAATTATTATAATACTAGAAGTAATTATAGAAGATAAGAAGGATATAATCTTATTAAATAATAAAATAATAATAATAAGAATTATAAGAAATATACTAGTAATAATAAAAGTTATAGATATTATAATTAATATAAATATAAGGGAGTTTATTATAAAAATTTATAAATAATTAATATAATAAACTTATATTATTAGAATAAAAATACTTATAAAGAAAGAAATAATAATAATTAAATAAGTTTTTTTTTATAAAAATATAGCTAGTATAATATTTAATAAAAAATACTTAAAAAAAATTATAAAATTTATAATATAATTAGTTATTATTATAATACTTAAATAATAATAATCTACTTAATATAATATATTAATCTATTAGAAGAAACTTTTTAAAATATAAATTAGGCTAGAAAAAATATATATAAAGAAATATTCTCCTATAATATTTATATTATAATAATATCTTTATTTATTACTAGTATATCTAATAAATTACTTATTCTTATTTATTATCTTATTTAAAATAAAATATAATATTATTTATATTTTATTTAATAAAATATAATTAATAAAAATAATATTATATATATTATTATTATCTCTAGTATTAAATAAAAAAGTAGATTATATTATACTAACTAAGACTAGTTCCTTCTTAATAAAATATTAAGCTAGATTAAATATAATATATATAGCATGCAGATATACTACTAAGAAAAGGAGAGGTAATTATTATAGTAATTATATAATATATAACTATATATTAAACTATATACTAAGTAATTAAGAGTAATTAGAAGAATAGTAATATTTAAGTTATTTATATTATACTAGTAACTTAACTAGATAATATAAATAATAATATAATAACTCCTAAAGTATTAAGAGGCAAGTACTTTATTTTATTACTTCTAATACCTTCCTACTGCCCTTGTACTCTATGTAGCTTTGCTTCCTTTACCAACACTACCCATACCCAAGCGCCTCGCCAGCGAGACGCTTACACCCAGACCCTCCCCCCTGGAGACCCTAAAATTTTGCGCAGACCCTGGGGAGGGTCTGTGACACAATAGTATTAGATAGAATTTATTATTATTTATATTAATAATTTTTTAAATATAAAATCCTATAGTAGTACTTTAATAATATTAATTATTTAATATTAAATTATTTTATAATTTTAGTATAATTAATTAAAGTACCTAGTTCTAAGGAATTAATTATTTCTAATACTACTTTAATTAGAGTTATATTAAATAAGATATATAAAGTTAAAAATTGCTATCTAGAAAGTTAGTAAGGGGCAAAATGTGCATGAGATGGGGCTGTGCATCAGGTGATCACTGACTGTACACGGCTACGCCGTGACAATAGCAATACATAACTATCCAGTGTATTTAGGCCACCATTTCCTTCTAGATCTCCATGCTTCCTCCAAGCATCTCTCCATCTCCTAGTTAGACCTAATTGAATCCATTTCGGTCAACCTTCTACTGTCATAGTTTGACAGACCTTTCATCATAAAATAAAGAAACTATAAAAGGACCTGCTGAAGCCTTCACTTGCTTTGGTTACGTAGCCGCGGCCGAAGCAGGCAGTTTTTCACCGCCTAGGCAGTCGTGCCACGGCCCCACTGGTCCTGATTATCCAAGCATGGCAATATTTACATTATTTCATCTCCATCTCCATCTGTTACCTCTATCTCAATCCTGCTACTATGGTGTGAACCAATATAATACTGTATCAGCTAGAAAGCTCTGTCTTGACACCTTTTTAGCTCAGCGGTAAAGTTCGACATATGGCTTATCCTCCATATTTTAGCAATATCGCCTCTAAGTCAGCATTCAACGCTCGCTTCAAGTCTGAGAATGGCAAGCCTTTTGCTGAACTAGACAGTGTATCCGCCAGTCACTGGGGACAGCCCCATCTACTCGCCTGTCGTGTAATACGGCGGAAGGCTCAAGCCAACTTGCTTCCGATTATCTCTAATTATGCAGCCAACTCAGACTTGCAGTCTCCGCCCAATGAGATCAAAACTTTTTTGCAAGGCCCCAATCCCGCTCATATAACACAAAGCAAGCATTTTCTGGTGCAGAAGGCAGGTTATATGTGAACCAATATAATACTATATCAGCTAGAAAGCTCTGTCTTGACACCTTTTTAGCTCAGCAGTAAAGTTTGACAGTTATGAGCCTAGGAGGTAACTATATTTGGTACCTATAACTTCCTCTAAAAAACCCTTGATATTACAAGTTTAACTCTGAGATAGTGCACGCCTTAAAAAATAGAAAAAATATAACCAGCACCGATAGCCTATAGCAACAGACCTATTACAACAACAGACCTACAGCAACTAGCCTACAACCTAAGCATAAGTCAGTATTAGAAGATATGACCGCAATTAGGAGGCACTAGAGCTACATATCCAGGGAAAAAACCAGCACAACAAAGATCTTACAAGGCTAGAACACCAGGCTTCAGCCATCAACTTAGCGAGAGTATACCTATCCAGGACGGAAATACCAGTCTTTCCCCCCTGGGGGGGTGTGTGAACCAATATACTATATCAGCTAGAAAGCTCTGTCTTGACACCTTTTTAGCTCAGCGGTAAAGTTTGACATTATGGAATCTCACCTGGTCAGGTCTGGGCAGTAATGGCCATGTTGAAGCAACAAATAGTCAAGCAAGAGGCACCCTCTATACAAGCTCAAGAAAAACCTGAATCTGAATCTGACAAACCTGAATGTGAATGCAACAAAACTACAGAGGAAAGTCTGCCCAAGCCACACGTCAGATAAAGAACATCCCATGCAGAATTCACTGATTCTAGCATAATGCAAGTCAATACTACTGCTTTCTAGTTCATTCCATGGTTCCCAGACTTCGTCTCTGGGCTATGTTGACTCTCATACATACTATTTGGGCATAGGTCCTGAAGACAACACCGTATGACTAGCATCTTGTGTCATTCGATACATTCTATACTTCGCTTCATCGCAAGACTCCGCATCGGACTCGAACGTGGTCGAGTTTCAGGATGCTAAAATTCAACTAGCACGTAAAATAGTCATCAGAAATCAGCAAATTGTTGCACTGGATGACAGTGGGTTATGTTTGCGGCAGCAAACCTCAGATGAAGGGTTCATTCTTGCAAAGAGCCATGTAGCAATCTTAGAAGCAAAACCGCAATTCCAATGTCTAGAAGGCAGCCGACCAGTTATCTCGGATGGATGTTTTGGCCAGATGGTATGCGAAGCATTAGCGGCCAGGCTGTCAGATAATTCACAAAAAAGGTAAGGTTCCCTGGCCACTAGCTTTGCCTGTATGTCACCTGAGGTCCAGTCTAGTCTAATAATTAGGCCAGCATTATAATCATTCATTGTACGCAGCATTACATGTGCTTTCTTCAAATGGACACGAGCGACGCTTATATTGCTGATTTTGAAAGCGCCACGCCCAAGCAGATGCTGAACATGTTTTCAACGCCTTGGTTTGATCTCACCAAGAGAAGTGGAAGGGAGGGTGTATTGATAAATATTATTGGGATCATGCGTCGGGCAATAGATCCTGGTTCTCCAGATCCTGGTCCTCCAAGCTAAGTCACATAAGCATAATGTTTAGCAAATTCGACAAGCCCGCTAAGAAGAGAAAATGTCCTGTTTCTCTATTAACAGTATGAGTTGCAAGGCAGGATGCCAGAAAGGGGAATTTAATGCCACATGGCATATCTGTGAGGTTCCAGGAACAGGAGTTTCCTGGCACCCCTAAAGTAAAAACTCCGGGTTCTATAGTAGTCTTCCGCTGTCATGCATAGCTAGCTTATATATTATTAAGTAAGAGTTATACTCGTGTGCATAAATGGATCTTGCTAGGTAGTAATTTTGATAATATGGTGGTCATTAGGCCAACAGGTTCATAATAGCATGGATGAACGACCGAGTAGGTCTTGCATCTACCTGTGCTGGTCGCCTGGTACAATAACCCAAGACCTACGCACTCAGTCATACCGCTCGAGTCATCATAATCATAATAAGGTTGTCCGAAGGAATAGTAAAATTTTGGTCAAGAGGTACTCTTCCTCTATATACTAATACTATTCTATAGTCTTTTTAGATCTATATAGGCCTCTAGTAAGGTAGTAAAGATACCTGCTTAATATTATGCAGGCGTAAGGTATTAAAATAAAATAATATCTAGAAATAACTAATTCTTTTTAACCAATGTATTATACATTTTTCAGTATCAAATTACTGGCATTAAACTAGCGTTTTCAAAAACCCCTCTGCCGGCATGGAAAGTCTTAATAACTACCTTGATTGTCTGTACGTATATTGAGAAAGCGCGATTATGCAACAACTCTGCGCTGATCAGACCTTATGGGAAAGAGCACTCAGCAGTTACACTCTATTGGAGCCAGTTATGAAAAGTCTATCTATTGCCAGCATAAATAATTGGCTGGCAAAAGCAATAATGAAGACCTTGCTGCTATATCTCACGAAGCCTTTTATTATATTAGACTCCTTTTTTTATAGTTATACCCCCTCAGAGAAAACATGTTGAGGGTCTTGAAGTAACTCGAGAAAGCATTTTTCCAGAGAGGGCTTTACAACAGGTTGTTCCAGAAACAAACCCCCGGCAAGCGCATTGCACCAGTACCGGCGAAAGATAATGACTGCAAGTACCAACTTCGTCTTGATGCAGGGGAATCTAAGGACGGGAAAAATAATATCCAAGAATAATGCCCTTGCCAGGTTTAGGCAGAAAAACGGAACACATGCTAATTTGGCGTCAGGATAGATTACCCTAAATATCCCACTGGAGATTGCTCGAAAATCTGGGGATAAAATGGCAAACCAAGCCAAGGAGAAGCTTGACTAAGGCTATCTATGTACTATACTCTCCCGCAAATTACGGTAAACAACTAATAGGTTGATTTAGTATTCTCAATTCTTCAGGACGAAATAATGGTGTCAATGGAACTGTGGCCCAATTTTCAATGTTAACTTTGGATCTTGAATCTCTGATGGTACCCCATATGATCGCGGAGACTTAGTCGTCGGAGGATATTAGCCCAATTCACCCAGCCTACTCTATGGCACACTGATCTCCATATTGGCAGGCAATATTTTCATTGCGCCTGATAAGAACTCATAGATTGTGTTACTAATTGATTTCCAGTCATTGTCTATCCTTCCATTATTTCTTCAAGTCCAATAGCCGGTGTTTCTGAGGCCTCCTCGGGATTATACAGGAGGACTTGTACATCCCAAGCTCCCTAGTAACTTTTAGCTAGTTGGATAAAGAAAGCAAAACAATTGCTTTAAATAAATGGTCCCAGGCTAAAGAAGCAAAAGTATATAAAGTTTCTACTCTTCTTAAAGATATAGTTGCGCATAATACAATGAATATACCTCGCGTTTTCCAAGAACTTTTTATCCACTGTGGGGAAATATCTGACACTGGATTAGTCCTACTCCGGGAATGCTTAATAGAGATCTTTTAGAACTGGTCAAGTTTGGGGTTCACTGGAAAATGCCCGTATGCATTTAGCAACGAGGAGATAAGTGCGCACGAACGCTAATTTGCTGAATATGAAGTCTGGAATAAGGTGCAACAGCTTGCTCAAGAATCCCTGGACACTGATGCCGATAGATGGGTGGCTCCACAGCTTGATATTCAGGAAAAACAAAGGCAGAATACGGAGCTATTATCCTTATTCATCGAGTGATGGCGGGGGAAAGAACCCCAGATAAAGTAAGAGTGATGTGGCCCTTTCCAGAGTCATTAATAGCAGATACCTGTTATATTACACACCAATGATTATGAATTTTTTTGGCAGTAAGACTAACTGTATGGTTATATAGGTGTTGATAAGGATTTTTTCCTGCAAAATAATCATCTAATATAAAGAAACTATGTTTATTGATAGAATCCTGTAATATATATTATGCGGTAGACTGGTTAATTCTTATAGTAGCTTCTATATTGCCCTTAGATTAGACTATAAACAAGATGTCATAAGGTCTTGCAAGAATAGATTTTCGAGGTATTTAAATGCCTTACCCCATTAGATATTTATGGCAAATCTCAAATATTAAATATCTTAAATCCTCCACTATTTAGAACTTCGCTCTTCCAGCCACATGCACAAGTGCCGTTCCCGGTTCCATTCTAATTTCCATAATTTAGACATTTCCAGACCATGGCACTCATTAAGCTGGAAGCTAGAGACAATAAATCATGGTCTGTGAGTGTGATAAGCAGCCACAGTACTTGACTTACTTTGATTATTCGTCAACAGGGTTACACGGCCCAGGAATCTTAGGGCTCGTGTGCCCTTATAAGATACATGGCTATAGACTAATATTATTCTCTGTTTCCTCCTTCTATATGAATCAATATTCATTCCCCTGCCACAAGACCGAAATAATATACTCAACAGACAAGGAATGGCTAGAGAAATACAGGCCTGAAGCTTTACCTGTTCCACCATTTGATCGATATATCTACATGCTCGCGGACCATGTTATGAAAAAAAGGCTCGAGCCTGGTGAGCTTGGTTTTGATGGTTATCAGCCTGACCTGTTGACAATTTCGCAAAATTATGAAAATGAACTACGCACGCTGGAGATTGTTCGTCAGTACACGAGTATTCCAGCACCGAAGCTCGTACACAAAGGGAATGGGTAAGTAGTAATTCAAGTATGGTTCAAAAGTGTAACTAATTGGAATAGATTCAATGTTTTTGAGAGAATCCCAGGCGTCACGGTTTTTAAAGGTCTAGTTTGGGATAATACACCAAGACAACCCTTCTAGTCTACCAGTATTATCACATATGGATTGGGATCTCTCAAACATTGTATTGCATCCAAATCTGGATGCAGTTGCGGGGGTCATTGATTGGGAAAGAGCAGCTTTCTTTCCGGAAGGCGGGAGAAGTATCCATCGCATGTGCCATTAGTGGCGTGGATGGGAGACCCTGTTTGACGGTATTTAATTCCCAGTAGAGAATTAAGAAATTTCCACATTGGGACCATATATGTTGAAAGTTGACGGACATCCTACTGATTAAACCCACAAAATATGACGCATTGCAGCAGCCGAATCGAACCCCCGGAGCAGGAAGAGACGCCACTTGGTTTGGACCAATCCTAATTCTGTAGGGCGATATGGATAAATGCTGTGGGATTTGCCATTCCAGTACATAGGGGACAATAATTTGAATATCGCACTAGAATAATATGCAATCTACTAAACCAATACAGAATAAAATACCCGAGTCATACCAAAATCAAGCTATGAAAACAGTTTGAAAACATTCAATTTTATATCAGTGTTTTCGGCGGAGATTCTTATTATCTGAAAATGGATTATATTCTGCAAAGGAAGCTCTTCTAAGCTCCTGTTAAGAACCTCTTTCTTTTCACGTCTAATGGTCATTCAAATTGGTAGTCCCTATATGGATCTCCGGATACCTTTTTTTTTTTTCTTTCTTTTTTTGCACGTTGTTTCCGAGCCCGGGATCCAGGATTTGACCTGGATAGCGTTATTCGGAAACCTGGGGCGTCCTGCGGCTTTATTGGACTACTTTGGACTTGGTGTTATCATAGTAATAGCGCTATATTCTAGTGTCCCCACTGGAATGGCAAATCTTCTACTCCGTATCCCGTACAGAATCCGTAACTCCCTGTGCGGTTTAGTCATGGCTTGGGGAGCGGCACTGGACGGGTTAGGTGGCCTTCAACTTCCTTGCCCGCATTGAGCTTCACTTTTCTGTAAAGGCCAGAATGACCGCGACATGTTCTGTCTGGTGGACCAACTTGGGGTCAAAGGGATAGTCAGTCCAAGAGAAGATCGAGATGGCCTACCAGTCAATCTTCTTGTCCTTTTGTCTCCTCGCCTTTTGGTACCGGGGAGGAGGTTGTTCCCGGAATGCAGGCTCCGGGATAGCGGCGGTTCCCCGGGATCAATATCAGAATCACTGGCTTATCTACTACGCGTGATACGCTTAACCTAGCTAATATAATCGGGTAATGGATCAGCTTATCGGGGCTCCTCTTGTCTCTCCCCGCCTCATCTTGTCATCCCTAATCTTCTCTCCATTATGGCAGTCAACTCCCTCCAAATAACACCTCTTAAATACAAAAAGACCTCCTCTCCCTGTTCGTCATGGTGGCATCAAAGTTACGGGTCCGTTTTGCGCCGATCAAGTTCCACAATACTCCAGCCCCTAACTCGATTGATCAACCGGAACCCAAGCAGCGTTCTCGAGAGCGAAGCCGCCAGGGTTGTCGGGAGTGCCGTGCCCATCGGGTCAAGTGTGATGAAACCTACCCCGTCTGCCGCCGATGTGAACGTCGCGGATTCATCTGTAGGTCTGTTCCACGCCTCACACAATGGCAGGTTGAAGTCCCCTGCATGCTGTTGGCCCTGGGGGATATCGTGAACAAGCGGTTGATGCAACACTGGTTTGAGAAGACGAGCCAAATGATGGCGATCGACCCCAATGAAAACTCCCTCTCCTTCCTGATGACCCGATATTTCGCCGAATCTCCTTCCCTGTTGCACATCTGCCAATCGTTCAGTGCGAGTCACGAGTCTTATTTCCCATGTCGAGGTCCTATCATCGCCCTCGAGGAAAGAGGCAAAGCTCTGCAAAAATTTCGCCAGGACTTGGAAATCTCCGAGAAATCTTGCACAGAAGCCGCCTTTTTCACTACCATTTTGTTGGCATGTTCATCTTACTGGGTAGAGCATGATGTGATGGATTTTGGCCACGCGCATTTCGTAGGCGCACGGACGATCTTAGAGCGTCTCCTGGAACTCCGGCAGTCCGCCAGCGAAATCAGCCAGAGTACACAGTTCATGGTCGGGGTTTATCTTTTCTGGGACATGGCGACATCTTTTCTAGTACATAGCTCGGAGCAAACCCCCTTGGGGACGCCGTTGATGGCAGATGCTGTCCAGCGAATTGGCACCTCCTACCATCCCATGTATGGCTACTGCACAGAAATCTTATATCTCCTGGGGATTGTTGGTCGGTACTACAGAAAGGTGCTAGACACTGGACGACGTGACCCATTCCTCGAAGTCGAACTGGAAACCAAGTTGCTACTTTGGAGCGCGCCGAAGCATAGCAACCAGCCCATCTCATTGCTGGCCGAAGCATACCGAAAGCAAGGTCTCTTGATGATTTCCCTCGCCCGGGCCCACATCCCCCTTCTCGACCGCGATCTGACAGAATCGGAAGGGAGGAGCGTGATTGTTCAGCACGCCAGAGACACCCTGGCCTACCTGATGAAGGTCCCATCTACCTCATGGTCTTTAAACTTTCAGTCTATTCCTCTGATCATTGCCGGGTCGGAGTTGACGGAGGAGGAGGTGTCTCTTCGACAATGGGTGCAGGAACGCCTTCGGGTGATCTATTCACTCAACCGGTGCCCGGTGAGTCTATGGGCGATTGAGCTGCTTGAAGATGTATGGGCCCTGCACGATTCAGGAATCATGATCTCCTGGCTGGAGCGAATGTTGGCAAAAGGACAACGACTGTTATTAGGTTAGGACACAAGTGACTCTTTCTAGATCTGAGCCCATGATAGTAAAGCTGTAATTATAAAAACCGCTCTAAGATCTCGGTATCCCGGATGGGGCAGTTCCGAAGAATATGACGTCACCGCTGACTGGGGCAATAAATCAACAACACCTGGCAAATTTCTCCTTCTCTTCCTCCTCCTCCTTCTCCAATTGTCCCACATTGTGAATCGAGATGATCCCTCGCCAGGCGTTCAAGCCATATCTGGCCGAATTCCTCGGTACTGCCCTGTTGATTGTGATTGGTGATGGAGTCGTCGCCCAATGCCTGCTGTCCGACTACCAATATGGCACCTGGTTATCCATTAACCTCGCCTGGGCCTCGGCGGTCTGTCTCTCCTGCTACTTATCCGATCCTAGCCCAACCATCAACCCCGCTGTGACTCTCTGCCTGGCGATCGTACGTCCATCGGCAGGACAGTGGAAAAGGATCCCGGCCAAGCTGGCGGCACAGTTCCTGGGCGGCTTCGTGGGTGCTGCCATCGTCTACATCAATTACCGCTCCGCCATCCATGCCTGGGACCCCGAATATACTATTCCCGGGGGATCAATCCTGAGCCCGCGCGGCCACCATTCTGCCGGGATCTTCTCGACCTATCCCGCGGCCGTCTTCGAATCCAATTGGGAGGCTGCGTTTTCCGAGATGTTGGGCGCCGCTGTGCTGATGTTTGGCTCGCTCAGTATCTCAGATCCAGGGAATGCCCATCGGTTTCCGGCTCCGCAGATGTCTCTTTTCGTGCTTCTGCTGATGATCGGGGCGGCCTTGGGGTGGCAGACTGGTTACGTAGGTTTTTTTTTTTTTTTTTTTTCCCGGTTCACCAGATGATCGAAGTGATAACTAATGCAATGGTAAATCGTGATCAGGCTATTAATCCCGCCAGAGACTTTGGTCCGAGATTGTTCTCGGCAATTATTTATGGCAGGGAAGTCTTTACCGCAGCCAACTACTATTTTCTAGTTCCGCTTTTTGCCCCGATTGTCGGCTGTATTATCGGCGCCACAACCTACGACGCCATGCTATTTGAAGGAGACGGATCGTGGATTGCGGATACACTGGACAAAGCGGAGGGTCGCGGGTCCCTGCGACTGGAGGAGTGATTGATGGTTGCGCTTGGAAGAGCTAAATGATAGACTTTGCTAGAACAGTGTTAGAATTAGAGATATAGACTGTGTATAGGGTGAACGGAAGGAGTGAATTATAAGATTAGATTAATCTGGCGATCTAGATGATGCAAAAACCATCCCATGGAAGATTCATGCATTTAGCAAGGCAATTATCCGGATATTGTATCGATTGTACCCTGCTTACTCTATCCTATTGTAGAACAGGGAAAAGAATCCAATTCTAATGATTCTAACTAGTCCGCATGAACCCCTCCACAACCGTCTGCAGCCCATCGGCAACGGCAAACTCTTTGGATGCCGCCGTCAGTCCAAACATTTGGTTAACTGCATTTCCAGTTCCGTCGGCCACAGGTTGCATCCACATCCAGCTCCCGGGTGGTGGATCAATCGGTAGAGCCACCGGCGCAGTACCAGTAGTAGTGGTTCCCGTGCTATTGACATCTCCCGGAATCAACAACGGCCCAGCTCGGAGAACGGTCTTCATGGCCTTGACTGCCCGGTCGAGCGCCCAGGGCGGCACCGTCAGCGTGGCCGTGGGCAGGATCCCCGAGAAGCCGTTGACACCTTGGAACGGATCGATTAGAGCGGCGTATATCTGCAGCTTTTCTGCATGAGCGGTAGCAAAGGCGTCGCTCGTCGAGGAGCTATAATCGGTAGGGTTGATCCAGTAGGGGTGGAAGGAGATGTTCTGTGTTGGAAGTATTGAGTCTGAAGAGGAACTGGCTGGATTGTTTCCATATGCACTGAACAATTTGCCAAAGTCAAAAGTGGAATTGTCCTCCTCCAGTGGAGTATACGCTACCAGCCCGTCGTGCAGACTGTGCCGATCCCCGAGTTTCAACGCAAACTCATAATCCAGCAAAGATTTAGTAGCCCTGCCAGGATAATCGGTCTGGTCGGGCATCGGCCGCGTGGCCAGCTCCAATGACCATCCCATCGAGACAAGCGCTAGAGGCCGTCCGATGAGCGCTGGGAGGGAATCCGCCTCGCCGGGGGCATGATGGATATGTTCGTTGGCGTCCACGACCATCTCCCACACACGGCCGAGGAAGTCCGTCGAGCCAGCCAAACGGGCCATGAACGCTGCGAGATCTTTATTGGTCGTATCCGGAGTTGTCTTGGCCAGGTTGCCCCCCGCGTTCAACCAGAGACTCGACGATATGAGGATCTCACCGCACAACTCTCCCTCGCCGTTCAAGATCTGCAGACTTTCGTCCTGGAAGTTACATACCACCCACCCCCAGATCGGTGACTCCCATTCTAGCAAGGGCCTCCAGGAGGAGGAAGAGGAGGAGGAGGAAGTGGAAGTATTGCCCCGATCATTCGTGGATAAGGTTGTCCTCGTCACCCACACTGCATTGAACCGTGCATCCTGATTGATGCGCGGGCCGAGCTGGAAGAATTGACAGCGGCCCTCAGGTTCTGCAAGCACTGTATTCGCAAATGCTCGACCCGGTAATGTCTCGTTGCGCTGGCACGCCAGTTCCTGACTGACGCTGGGATAAATCGGACGTAACGGTTGACCAGGCCGTGGGTCAAACGCACAAACCACCTGGCCGAACTTGTCAATGATATTCAACTTCGTGAACCGGACCTGCCCATGCGTAACGGGGTGAAAAAGGGCAAGGTCTGCTTCTTCTCCTTCTCGGGATACACCCTGGACCGGTAACAAGGCTGTATAAGGGGTGACGTCGGTCCCGGAACCCGCGGCAAGGAACTGCAGCACTGCCGAATGATCGTGAACAGAGAGCCGGGGGAACAGGGTTGACAGCCAGCTCGAGGCTGTTTCCTTTTTGTCAGCGTTCGGACCCGGGATCGCGTGTGTTCCGCGTACAAGCGTGAGCAGATGGTCGGCGAGCCCCTGCAGCTCAGCACAGAGAACATTGCTTAGCCCTGCAATCGCTTGGTCCACAGCCTTCCGTTGCTCGCCGGGAAGGATCTTCTCCAGCAGATCGGGACTCGACCGGCTGACTACCTGCTCGACCAGGGTGGTTAATGCACGCGCACCCTCAGGAAGGAGATTACCCCTGCCGCTGAGTCCGCGGCGAGTTGTCTCTGCCACGCTGGCAAGATCGACACTCTTGTTGATCCGGTAGCGGACAGTCCCAGAAGATGTCTCTTCCAGAATCCAGTGTTGATAGGGGATATGGAAGTAATCAGCCTCCCACTCGATGAACAGGGGGAACCATGTTTGTGCTGAATCATCATCGCCAGACCCTGTAGGCTTTGTCCATCCGTGCCGCAGGTCATCTACACAGGCATGGACCCATGAAGGCAAGTTAATCAGCTCATTCTGGAACAGCTGCCACGCGTCATCCTGGCCAGCTAACGCTGTCTGGCGCCGTGAAAACTGCGTGTTGAGCTGAACGGGGATCGTATCCTTCTCTGAGTCCTCGGGCCACCCGGATTCCATATCCGAGAGGAGAATCATCGGGTCTTGCGCCCTGAAGAAGCGACTGGACGCGATCTTTTCAACGGGGTTCCCTTTGCTTAGCGATGATATCAAATCTTGAAGAGCCTTTACAAGTCCTGGCCGTTTATGTTCCCCCGTCCCACCAGAGGACTCTTCTTCTTTCTCTCTCAGATGCAATATAAGTAATTCTGTCAGGATCTCTTTCACTCGCGTGCGTGTCTCAGGCAGATGCTCCCGATACCAGCTCCCCATGGTCTCAAAGCCGTCATCATCGACAGTCGCAGCAGCACCAGCCCCATCGGATTTATCACCGAATCCGGCTGCTCGGGCTTTCCACCACTCGCAGAACAGCAGATGCTGCAGGAGGCGAGAGTGTCGATGGGCAGCATCGAAAAGACGCTGAGCAGCGTTCAGCTGGTGCAGAAGGGGTGCCTGAGCTGCCTGAGGTGTTATGGTTGAAGCCTGACTGGATGCCTGGGGCTCATTCTTGCCCTCACTCCTCACCTTCCAGATATGTCCTCCATGCACCGGCTTGAACCCCGTAGTCTTCCCCTGCTGCGTCTTGCTGTTATCGTTCCCTTCATCTGCCGGATCCGCTGCAAGGACCTGCAGATGCCGAAACGCTGCTGCCAGCGCCGGATCCGCCTGAGTCTCCTTCGCCGGCGCCTCGAAGATCGCAGCCATCGCGTCGACCAGATCTGCTCCAATTGCTACCGGATGGGACTGTATAAACGCCTCGGCAGCCTTGTCGGCGGGGACTATTGCCGGTCTGTTCTTACGGGACCAGCGGAGATCTACCGTGCCATGACAGAGAGAGCGCAGCATCCCACAATCATCTGATAACCATTCTTGTTCCTCCTCCTCCTCCTCCTCTTCTTCTTCTTCCTCTTCTTCTTCTTCCTCTTCTTTTCTCTCGTCTCTGGACACTGCCTTTTCCTTCACAGCCAATGACAGTCCATGTGTCGAGAGAAGATCTTGATTTGTGCTTGCAGCTTCAGAACTGGTCGCAATGGGGTCATAGCGACGTAGAGCATGGTATCCCACAACCTGATACGAAATCTGCGCTGCCTCAAGCGTGCACAGACTATTACTTTCTGCTGAGAAGTATGTCAGATCATCATGCACGCCAAAAACATTCATCCCGTGGTGCTGAAAATCCGTGAACAACGGATTCGCCGAGTCTGCGAGTGTCAGGGGCAGATGGAAATCTGTAGTCGTACTCGCACTATCCGTATCATTTAATTGCTCCCTCCACTGTGATAACCGGTGCTTGATGCCCAGGAGAACTCCATGCTGTGCATCAGGAGTCCCCTTGTGGTCTATAAAGGGGGCCGCTTCGGTGTCGAGATCCAAACCAGCCAGGTCGGTTGGATTCACGTTCAGGCGACGGATCCGGTTGCTTTCCACGACGAATGCTAAATATTTTCCTGTGCGAAGCGTGGGGGTACTTTCATCCACACGGCGGATAATGACCCATCTGTCTGGAAGTGCAGTGAACTACAATCTACAGTGAGATTCAAGACTATCGTTAATATTATAGGGCGCGTCTTACTTCTGAATCTCCAGATATTCCCCTCTCTTTCTTTTTGTCAGTATGTGCCGCTCCTTGTGCACTTTCAGTCGCCATGACACCGACACGAAACGGCTTCGGCACCGTCCAGTGCAGGTAGATGCCTAGCCGGTCTTGTCGTGCCGTTCCTGTGTCGAGATCCGACAGACGGGTATTGATGCTCGCTGGAAACGAGGCACGCAGACTGAGATGCGGGATCGCATCGTGTTGGAGGCGCGGGCCGGGTTCAAGAGAGGAGTAGTCGGGGGGTGAGAAGGGCGCGATAAAGGCCTTACCCTGGTTGATCACGGCTTCGTTGAGCTGGAAGGCGTCAACCTGTAGGGGGATGACCACAGCGAGGGGCATCTCACCTCGTCTCACGTCTCTAGCCGAGCGCGTCCAGTCTAGAGAGCTGTGAGAATGAATGTCTTGACTAGACTCCTCTAGTATATAACACTGTGGATGTGAGCAACTATAGACTCGGCTATTTTTACCATGGACTACCTGTTCCGGGGCACGGGCACCTGTCTCTTGTATACTCCACCTGTTCAGCTGGTGGCGCCCTGTATCCTGCAGACTATAGTCGTTGATACTACTAGTCGGAGCTTGTAATGTACTGTACTATTATAGATATCCTGATATTACTAGTAGATACTGGTAACAGCTTACCGTACCTTTGTAAATACAGCTACTATACTATCCTCGATTCATATAAATAAAGCCCATTAGATATGATTGTCCAGGCCTCTTTCACGGGTTACTGCGCTCTTTTGTATAGACAAACTCCTCATGAGGCTGCACTCCTTCTTCGAGCCTGGCCTCCGGGCCAAGGACACTACGTACAGTTGGTGATCACCTGACGCCTGGTCCCACCTGACGCCCGATTTCACCACCACCAGCAATATTAAATATGAAGTAATTTAACCACATATAATTATTATTATCACGTGATCTTTTAGTAAATAAATATAGTTATTATTAAGACTCTATATATAGTTTTTAATTAGTCTAAAAGTACTATAGGAGCTGGATCTCACAGCCTTAATAATTTACTATTAGAGGGGCCTCTAGGACTTCTATAAGTATTATTAGCCTGATTTCTATAGATTTTTGCTAGTATAAAGCTTTAGAAATCTTTTTTAGAGACTTCTTTACCTGCTAGAAGTTATTTTAAAGCTAGTAATCTACCTCCTTTACTAGATAAGTATCCTCCTTTTATTATTTCTTTTACTCTACCTCTAGTAGCTATAATTTTTACTAGAATACTTAATTTCTCTTTTACTTTTTAAGTAAGTATTATTTCTCCTCTTTAACAAGCTATTAATAGACCTTTTCTTATTCCTTTAATACCTTAGTAAGTTATATAACTTTATTTTTCTATATTTAAAGATTATAAGCCTATTAAATCTTTTAAGAAAAGTAAAAAACTATACTATTATTTTTAAGAGCCATAAGCTTAAATTATAAGAGTTTTCTATATTAATACTTCTTCTTCTTATTCTAGAGGGCTAATTCAAGGCCTTAATAATATAATTTTAGGATAATATTCTCTATAGAGAGATAATATATTATTAAGCTTAATTTCTTGGTATTTTTATTATATATATTAGTAATAACTTAATTTAAAAGCTTCTTAATCTTCTACTAGTCCTCTACCTATAGAATAAAATATAAGAAATTACTTGAGGAGGGCTTAGAGTTATTCTACTTATTAAATTAAATTAGAATTATTTCTAGATTCAGCAGCTATATTCCTATAATTTGCTATAAAGAAAGGATATTTTTTATTAATAAGGCTTGTTCCTAGGCTAGCTAGAAGAGGTAGAAAAAGTCCTATTTAGTAATATAACTAAGGCCTATTAATTTATATAGAAAGTCCTTAAGATTCTTACTATAAGTAGTAGAGAGAGGGCTAAAGATCCTAATATTAAGTAATTATAATAAATAAGTTAAATAAGGTAGATATATTATTAATAAGATCTTATTAGTATTATAGTAATTAATAAACTTTATAGTAAGGTAAGATCTATAATTATTAAGGATAAGAAGCCTCTATTACCTGTATGTCTTGTTCTTAGTCTTGTGGTTAAATATATTAGTTAATTAGGTATATTCTAGCTTATTATTAGTCTAATTACTTGTAGAGGAGGTAAAGAAGTAAGAATAAAGCTTAAGATTAAAGTCTTGAAGCTAGGAATCTTATATATTACTAGTAAAAGTCTAGTAAATAAGATCTAGTAAGAAAGAGGTTCTATTAGTATAAATATAAGTAATTAAAGTTATTTACTTATAATTTTTATTTTATAGGTATTATTTAAGCTCTTCTCTAATTATATATTTCTACTTTAAGAAGATTCTAAGATCTTTAACTAGTATTTTAATAAGAAATCTTTTCTTATTTATATTATAAATATTCTCTAGCTATAGCTTATATTACTATATCTTCTAGCTTAATAACTTAAAATATAGAGTATATCTATATATAGAATTAGCTTATTTTTATATAGTATTAATAGCTATTATATAGGTTAAGATAAGATTATCTTAATAATACTTTATAAAGTGCCCAGGCTAGTATTTTTTAGGCTTCTTACTAGTAATTTCCTTTATAAAATTCTAAAGTATCTTATAGGATATAAAGAGGTCTTGCTTAGTAAGCTTATTAATATAGTTTATTAGTTCTTTTTTATATTAGTTAGTAAGAACTTACTATTACTTATATTAGTAGTCTTTAGAATGCTGTACCCTGTAGTGGCATCTTAATAGTATTATCTAATTAATACTAAACTCTTTCACAATCTTAGTATAATTAATTAAATCACTAATCTTTAACAAGTTGATTGCTTCTATCGCGGCTTTAATTAAACCTATATTAGTTAAGATATAAGTTATTGAAAATTATCAAAAAAACAGTTAGTAAGGGGAAATCGGGCGTCAGGTGGGACCGGGCGTCAGGTGATCACCGACTGTATACGTTAACGGCCAGACAATCACTCTCCAGCGGGAATCAAAAGCTCCCCTTGAAAACCTCTAAGATTCGCTTTACGGTCGATGCCCCTCGCTTCACCCTCCCTCCCAGCGATATCCATTCCATCTATCCTGCCCCAGGATCATCAGAGCATGCCCGGGTGCTTCCTCATGTCGTTCTTAACGATCCCCAGTTACCGTGGGAGAGATCGGGGGACCCTGAAAATCAGAACCACGCCAACGAGAATGACCAGAAGCCTACACGGCCGACTTGGATGGCCCTGTTAGTGTTTACCGCCGATGAGCTACAGGTTACTCCTCTAGCAAATAATAAAAATATTCCCTCAGCAACCCGGGCCTTGTCAGCGGTTGTATCGCAGTTAGCGCAGGCAGACAAGGCCGAGAGCTCCTTTCGCTGTCCGAACGTTAACGATCTCGACGCTGCGGATGAGACTGTCGCGAGCTATATTGTATTGAAGCGCGAGCTGTTCGAGCATCTTATCATGA
Organism: Aspergillus ochraceoroseus IBT 24754; assembly: GCF_002846915.1. NCBI lineage: Eukaryota > Fungi > Ascomycota > Eurotiomycetes > Eurotiales > Aspergillaceae > Aspergillus > Aspergillus ochraceoroseus. The sequence continues at coordinate 110,116 of NW_024468489.1, read as the reverse complement.
GTAATATCAGCACGTTCGCGTATCTCTCGCACGTCCGCCGTGTTGCTGTGGCAGGCAGTGCGCATGTGTCCGACACGCCCGACGAACATCCCTTTAGTGTTGTGGTCTCACCCCGGACAGGACCTGTCGATGGCAAGGAACAGACCGTCTACGTGCATCTAGTATCTCTCGATGGCATCGTTGAAAATTTGAAGACTCGGTCGTTGACTGACTCCGTAAAAACCATCGGGGTGGTCTCATTATACGCGTGGACATACCGCATCTCACCAGGCGATGAGATTAGCTATCGCGACATTCTCTGCAGTCTGGACAAGGACAAACAGCCTCTCTGTCGACCGAAGAGCCTTCTCAATGATCTCGCCAAAGATGTAGCCAATTCATGGCTGGTCGAGAGACTGCGTCAGGGGTATACACTCACCCGCCACCGCACGCTTACTGGGGAGGCGACAGTCGCTTTCTACCGCGGCCCATTAACGCCCTCTTATCTTCCGCCAGGCCAATGCCCGCCCAGCGTAGCGGGACGAGAACTGCAGATCCTTGATCCTCACACGGGGATCATGGATGTGAGCTATAGCGTTGCGTGGGAACTGGGGCGGAATCTCGCGATTGCCGACAAGGCATTCACGGCTGCGATGCTCCGACTGCGCAGCGATATCATGGCTCAAGCAGTCAAAGATCCAGAGAAGAGTAAAAGTAAGGATACCTTTGCGGCTTTGAAGAGAACTCATAAGAGACCTGCCCTCTACACTGGTGTGTATCGGTGGGCGAATACGAAATCTTCTTTGTCTTCCTCTTCATTATCATCCTCATCTTTAGCTTCTCCTTCTTCCGCTCTTCCAGATCATGTTCGGAAATGGCTTGCGGATATGGCCACCAGCCAAGCCCAGCACGAACTTGAGAACAAGACAAATCAAGTATCCACTGACTGGCTGTTCGTCCTGCAATGGATACAGAAGAAACTTGCCCTCCAAGGCATCCCAGCCATCTATCTCTTCCCCGACCCGGCTGTGCTCCCGCTCGAAGCTTTACGGACGTTTTATATCGACGAGAACTGGACTGATGCGATGATCGATGGCGCACTCAGCATCGCCAACCACTCGACGACAAGTGACGATTTGGTCAAACGCGAAATCCGCAGTAGCTTCAACGTCTATTTGACTGCAATGCAAAAGGATCAAAAGCCAGACACGGCATATTCCTGGCGGCCAAGATGGGGTCTCGTCCTCCGCAGTCAGCTCGTGCGCGCATATCCCAATCTCCGGATCGAGAGAGAACACAAAGATTCCACAGATTTACCAGCAGCTTTCGCCACATTAAGTGAAGATACACTCATCTACTATCAAAGTGAGACGCCTGAGACGACAGAGGATGCGGCATTAATCATGATGCAGCCCTTCCACCACCAGCGCTTTTCGCTGGGCGACGACCTCGCGGGTGGGAAACTGGAGATGGCCTTCAAGCTCTTCACGCTTACTGAATCGGAGAAGGCTAGGGAGCGGATTGAGAGCAGTGACAATCGAGCTATATGGACGCCTGGTAGCAACACGGCTGTATTCAAGTGCAAGAATCCCGATGGATTCAAAGATGTGCCGTTGAAAGCAATATACGACTGGACCATACGATGTGTTGATATCAAACAGCTCATTCAATGCTGCCAGGATATTAACAAGGAGGTTCTCCAAGACCTGTCTGATGTCCAGGAGGATTCATCTGCGTATGTCGGTGTACAGTTGAACGATGAGATTCTCATGCTGCGGATGGAGTATAAAAGACCTGGCGGCATACAACCCCTTCAGCCACGCCTTTTGAATAATCCAGTCACCACGAGTCCCGAGAACAAGCTGGAGCCCGACAAAGAGAAAAATAAAGAGCCCAAAAAGAAACGAAAGACACCCTTCATCCCTGAACCCCCGCTCATCAAGGCCGCGCTCCTCCCCCCGGTCCAAGGCTTCAATCTCGATGCCCTGAAGCCCGCGATCCCTTCCATACCTAAGAATGACGCCGCATACAACAATCTCCTCCCGATAACAAGCTCACAACTAAGCAAGATCTGCTCGCCTCTTCTCGAACAACCACGCCGCAATCTCCCCGCCGGCGCACCTATTACCCTAGACCTCCTCTTCTCCCTCACCGCCATCGCAGACGTGCGTCAAGATCTCTATCTCGGAGAGGTGAACGTATATCTGCCCATGGGGACGATCAACACCAACCTCCTTCAACCAATCACCTCCCGACCAAAGATGCGTATGATCGGTCCGGGACGGTTATGGGATATCACCTGCAGGTTGGTCATGGGGAAACGACATCGGATTGATCTACAGGGAGACTGGAGCTTGGAGGACGCGACAGATGGACACGATCAGAGGTATCTGGGGGTGACTATTTCGCCGTTGAATGTACAGAAGTACCCGCTGCATCTTCTGCGACATCCGCAGCTGAGCTTTCTCTTGCAAGAGATGAAAATCAATCCCTTGCCTTGTGAGCGGGTGCCGTTGCTGGTTGAGGAGGCTTATTTCAGGGCAACGGAGGAGGAGGGCGTATATGAGGATGTTGGGAGGGTTAGGGGTGTTGTTGGAGTGACTAGAGAGGATTGCCAATGGAGGTGAGAGGCCTTAATAGGTATATATTGGATGTTATGTACAGTTAGATCCTATATACTATGGGGCAGAATACTTGTGAAGGATTTGCCTAACAACACACAACAGGAAGATTCAGCTCTTCAGGGATTATTGGCCTTCTTCCCCTCCTTTCCCTTGTCTCCTATAATCACCAGCTTCTTGTCCTGAACATTGCCCGGACTGTTGTTCCCCGTCTCTCCTTCTTTATCCGCGTCGCTCATTTTTGGACGAGGGTGGTTTAATGCCTTTGAGTTGAGGTGGTCATAGACTGGTTGGCAGTCCACGGGCATATCCCCGTTAATGAATGCCAGCAGCAGTTTATCTTTCTTTTTATTTGCCATCACCACAGGGGACTCTTCGTCCATGACAGTAGTCTCCGGCGGGTTGGGTTCCTCACTTTGCCCTAACTCTTTTGGTTTGGCAGCGCCCTCGACTATCTCGACCGCTTGCATTTTCTCCTCCTCGTCTCCATCGTCCCAGTCGCCCTCGTCCAAGAAGTTGACCGGCTCGGGTGTAGGGTCGATCCAGAAGTTGAAGGGTATCTGGTCTCCATTGCCCGGCATATTACTTGCCACGGACGAGAGGTATTTGAGAATGTTTGCGTAACCGATGATAGGCTTGACCTGTTCCACTCGGGTGATGCCATCTCCCACCTGGAGCTTTTGCCCGCGGGTGTCCGTGTACTTGTTCCAGTTGTCGATGATGTCGACGCGGCCATCAAAATCTTCGCTGTCGTAGCTGCGTGTCCAGAGGAAGATGGCCTCGCGACGGTCTCCATTCTGCAGGTGCTTGCGCCCCCATTTATTGTCCACGCTCGAGATGTACGACCAGTACTCGGCCAGGATCGTGATAAGCAGGAATAATCCACAAAATTTCTGCTTCTGCTGTGCATTGAAGTTCTCCCAACCCTCACTATTGGCAAAGTTCTTGAAAAATTCCTCGCTGTTGTTGTTCACCACCGTGTTCCAGGAAGTGTTGCAAAACTCCTTGGCCTCTGCAGGAGCCCAGTCACGAAAAGTCTGGCTGCCGATGTCATAGGCCTTCTGGAGGATCTGCGTGCGTTCCCCGGGGATGTCGCCTCGCAGCGGTTTGTTCAGCAGCGGGAAGTGCTCATATGTTGGCAAGTTGAGATTCATGTTGAGATGTTTGGTGGTGAGCAACGCAGGTTCTTTGCCGTCGTCTTTGTACCGGAAGCCCTCGAGGTAATAAGGATAGCGCAGGGGGAAGACCAATCCCTCTCCCCCATGCCTCTGTTCCTTGACCTTATCTCCTTTCACCATAGAATCCCAGTACGCAAACAGAGTCGTCACCACCATCCAGTCTGTCGTGAGTCAAGGTGAGCAGGGATCCATACATATGAAGAGAAGAGAGAGCAGAGACATACTGGGATGCCCATAATCATAACCCGCTGAGATCAGCACCTTGCTCGGCTTGAACGCATCCAATAACTCCGGCGGAGTCGCCGTGTAGGCGCCGTGATGCGATGTTTTCAGCACAGCAACAGGCTTTTTATTCATCCAATCCGCTAGCCTCTTCTCTGTCTTGCTTTCCGCATCGCCCCCGTTAAAGTACGAGACGCGACCTTGGTGATTGTGATCGCTAGGCGGCCACACGATCAGCGAGATGATCGAGATGTAGTTCTCCAGCGCGTGGGCTCCGGCAGTAAGGACGGCCGTCTTGGTCATCGTGTCCCCGATGAGACAGCCCTCGGCACCGACGATTAGGAACACAGGAGCGGTCCTGGTACCTTCTTTGAGGACGTCGATCACATCCTCAAACTTCACCGGTTGGCCGGCGAGGGTAGCCTTGCTGATCGGCCTGCCTGTAAATAGATCTGTGCCCCAAAGGTCATCGAACCCTTCAACAACATTGCAAATAGCCCCCATCCATTTTGTCGGCTTGTTGGCATAAGTCAGTTCCGTGTACGCTTGACCGTCGTTTTCCAACACCACTGCCACCTCGAGCTTGTCTTTGTCGCTCTTTTGCAACCGCCAGTGTCTTCCTTTGGGAATGTCGGTTTTTCCTGGGTTCTTATGATGGAGGTCTTTGTACACCGGTACGTAGGCGTCTCGGTTAAACACCGGGCTATACAGGGTCGTCAAACATGGGCCGTTGTCGTTTTGGTATTTGAAATGCTTGAACCTTGCTCGTTGCGTGTCGTTCTCGTCACTGATCGCCTTCGGGTCACGGTTATACTTCGTCGGGTCATCGGTATACTTCTTCGTCAGGTCGGTGATGATCATCTGCAGTGTGCCGCAGTAGTGGTCTCGATCCCAGTGCGTCACCAACCAGGCGTCAAATTTCAGACCACCCGTGCCGAGCTCAAACCGGCTCTCGATGTCCGTAATGGCCTTTTCAATAGAGGCGCACGCCTTTTTGCCTTGGTAGCTTGTACCACCGTCATAGCCCCCATCCACGAGCACGGCTCCCTTGATCGTTCGTTTTTCTTTTGATTTTGGGCCGTCTATGCTGCGGAGTAGTGAGTGATAGTCCACGACATTGTTCTGGGCCCTTGCTTGGGCGGCAGCCAGTGCGTTGGAGTGATCGATCAGCAGGTGGATGGAGCAATCGCCGCCGGGGACGGCAACTTGGTAGCTCTCGATCGAATATATGTCGCCGGCAGCCTCCATCGGAAAGATAATACTAATATCCTACTAATATCAAGAATAAGGCACAGGAAGGCTTACTATGTATGTATTTGTATGCCAGAACGTACCGATGTGTACGGTATTCATGTTGTACTGTATATACTGTATATACATAACCGTCGGCTGAAATTTCTTCAAAAAAGGCCTCATTACAGGTCTATATTAGTACCTGCATACACATGCCCTAGACGGCCAGGTTCAGGTAAACCCGAGCGAGTAGCGCCTTGCCCTAAATGAGTGGCGCATCGTGAAGGAACGCTATTGAGACGGCCTAGTCCAGCCTAAAATGCCTCTTAGATAGCAAGATGGAAACCTGAATCGTGGATAGCGGTAGAATATAGCTGGGCACTGAAATCACTAGATTTTATTGATGAGATACTGAAGACAACTGTCCAAACAAACCGCATCTGAATATGACCTCTATTCGACCGCATTCAGGCGATTCGGATGCCTCCCGAGGTCATCTCTCACTATCTCCCAATGCTGCCGGGGCCATCTATCTCCAGGCCTTACCTTCACAAGCATGGCAGCTGCAACAAGAGCTCACAATCTCCCCGAGCGCACCATTCACGGCGACACTCACTGCAACCGATACCACATCTTCCTGGTTGGCCCAGTTCATCAACACCACGACCGTCACCTTGACAGGCTCTGGACCTGGCTCCGCCAACCTCACTATCGAGAGTATCGAATGCGACCTCGTCCATCCTGCACCAGCAACAGGCCCGTCTCTACTCAAACTCAATCTATCTACGTCTCGCGAGGTTCTTCATCGTCAATTCGGGTCCTGGGATGCCTCCGATGCGGGTCTCGAATTGTTCGGCCATGAAGGAGGGATTGTTTTCGGCGTTAAAGACGTCCCAACGCAGGGCGTAACGGTTGGCTCCCTGGTGGCTCTTGCAGGAATCCATATCTCCCCCTGGGCCAGCAAAGTACTAAGTCTGCTTTCGATAAAACTCACCAACACGGGAACTCCCCGAAACGGCCTATGGATCTTTGCGCAACAGCGACAAGCCATTCTACGTCTAGAATTCGAATTGGACCCAAAGGATATCCCAGCAACGCTGATGGACTTCCTTCCTGAGCATGCTGAGGTGGCTCTGTCCGTGACTGTGAAAAAGAGTGCCCGGTTTGGTCTGTTCAGACCTGATCCAGAAGTCAACGGTGAAGTCTTCCTGGCCGGCTCCGTGTCCTTCGCGGCAACTACATTCAAGCAGGCGAAACTCGATCTGTATGTATTCCTAGGCACGAACGGAACGACGTACACAATCCAGAATGAGGGAGAAGTCGGGTTTGAGGAGATGCTGGAGGTGTTTGCGGAGCATGTCGAGAAGAAGCTAGAAGAGTCGAGCGTTCACACTGCGTTTCAGGAGCTGAAAGATCGTCTGGATAATCATTTGGGAATCACGCCGGAAACATCTGAGCCATCAAAAACAGAAAATGAAAAGCCATCTGGAAAAGCGGAATCCCCCACAAAGCAGTATACCGTTATGTGGCATGAATTCTCCTTGACAATCACCAATGATTGCTTGGCCTCGATATCGATGACCCTTGAGGTCGATACCCCATTCGGTGTACCCTCCGGCCGGTCTGCCTTCCTTTTTACCTTCCAGTGGTCACTGCTCAACAAGGAGATCTCCCTCCAGGGCCGTTTCTGGCCCAACCTAACCCCCGGTCAGTCTGCTGAACCAAAGATGACATTGGGCAGACTGTTGAACCCGGCGGAAGAGAAACACGCCATCTACATTCAGCGTTCGTCACAGACGCAGTCCAGGTTGAGCCTGGTGCATCTGTATCCTGGGTTTTCCATCGCTCAAGTTCCCTCGTGGGTGCCGCAGGAGATTGTCACGTTAGGCGTGACGCTGTCGACGACAGAAATATCTTTGAATGCCGTCGTTGAGTCCGCTACTAGTACCGACTCGCCTGAATGGATGGTTCCAGAGAAGACACAACTGAACATTTCGTTTCGTTATATGCTCCGTCAAAAAGATTCCATGACGTTTTCTATTGGAGCGAGCGTGGATCTTCCACCCCCATTGCCATCGTCATCAGATATAGCCACTGCAGCAGCAGTAACTACTACCTCAGGTTCACTCGCCATGCAGCTCTCCTACTCATCTCCCCTGTGGACGATCTCGGCCTCAGCCCGCCAACTATCATCGGCACATCTGTATTCTTTACTGCCCCAAGCGGTTCGCGATGAGATTGTCCGCATGATGCCTGCTGTGCGTCTCCCGGCCTTGATCGTCAACTATACCTGCGGCGGAACGTCGAACCGCCACCTTTCAGTGTCTGGATTCCTGGTGGTTGGCGGGCTACTCTTGCAATTTGTCTTCCAGCATGACAGTGCCGGAGACTGGGAGTTCGTCGCCTCGCTGGAATCCAGCCCATCCCAGGCAGCCAAGCAGACCACCACGATCCAGAGCATCGTGGAACGGTTACTCGGCGTGGAGGCGAAGAATTTCCTTCCCGATTTCGTGAGCAACGTCACTGTGCCCCTTGAGGAACTGCAAGATGACAGTATCACATTGACAATCACCCAGTCAGCGGACGTAGGCGTCGTATTTGGCTTTGAGGTCCGCCTCGTCTCTTTACATCTGGACCTTGCCCAGATGCCTTCCTCCTCACCTTCTGCACCGAAACGGCTCCTGCGTCTGTCAATCAATGAATTCCCGCAACTGCCAAATATTCCACTCGTGGGACACCTGCCTCAGCCGTTTGATCAGATGGGGTTCATCTGGACTACGGAGGACTTCACCGCGGCACAGATAGGCATTCTCAATGCAATCTTGTATACGAAGAAGGCGACTGAAATACTGGTTCGGCAGAGCAACAGTCCGAAGGATACAGATGTCGTGTTAAAGAAAGGGCTGCACTTTATGCTTGCCATGAACAAGGATGGACAGCCAACTGTTGTTATTGATTACGTGTTTGGAAAGCCAGCCAGCAAGAAGATCGCTGACACTGCAAAGAATGAGGAGAATACTGGTGCTGAAGAGGGTGGAACGACCAAGACTGACGAAGTTGAAAAGGTATCATCTGCAGAGGCTGATGTGAAGAAAACAGAGAAGACCGATGACGGTGAAATTTCACAGGTAGATACACCTGCATCCGAAATGACCCCAGTCAGTAAAAAGATCAAAACACTCTCCATTTCTAACATCGGCCTGCAAATGACCGACCACATCCTGACCGTCCACCTCAACGCCACGGTCAAACTGGGCCCCATCGAGATGGCCATGAACGGCTTCGCCCTGCACTTCGACCTGTCCCAGGCCCACCTGCCTCACCTCGACGGCATCAAGCCCAGCTTCTCACTCGGCGGGCTCGCCATCGCCTACGACCGCAGCCCCTTGCACATTGCTGGGCTGTTCCTACACCAGAAGACTTCCGGTGAGACCGTCACATCCGACACTTTTGCTGGCGGCGTTGTTATTGGCATGTCGTCGTATAGCTTCGCCGCTGTCGGGGCCTACAGCGAGGTCACGCCGAAGAAACCCGAAAAGAGCGAGCCGTTCAAGTCTTTCTTCATCTTCGGCGCGCTGACGGGCCCCTTGATGCACTTTGAAGTGGCTGAGCTGCGTGGGATCTCGGGCGGATTCGGATATAATTCTGTCGTGAATCTACCGAAAGTCGACGCCGTCACAACGTTCCCCTTCCTCACAATCTCCAACGACAGCGGGCATAACACGGGCGACCCCATGCAGATGCTGGGTACCTTCACGGACGGCCAGACCATCGTACCCCAGACGGACGCGCTCTGGTTTGCGGCAGGACTGAAACTGCGCGCCTTTGAACTAGTCGATATTACAGCCGTCGTGTCTCTCCAGCTCTCCCAGGGGGACCCGGTGCTCTCGATCCTGGCTGATGCGACAGCGGTCATCCCCCAGTCCGCTCCATCGGTCGATAAAGCCTTTGCCTTCCTAGATTTCGGCTTAATTGCCACGCTCGATCTCTCCCATGGCACCTTGATCATCCAGGGCCAACTCAGCCCTCAGTCCTTCCTGCTCAGCTCCAAATGTCATCCAACAGGCGGCTTCGCATTGGGCGTCTGGTCTCCTGCTTCCGGCCACAGCGGGGATCTATGCTTCTCCGTGGGCGGGTTCCATCCGGCATTCACACGGCCGGCGCATTACCCAACGGCCCCGGCACGTCTAGGTATTTCCTGGGCATACGACGCCCATATATCCATCTGCGGAGGGGCTTATTATGCCATCACGCCCGCAGCGATCATGGCAGGTGCGTCGATTCAAGTTCTCTTCGCCATGGACAAGCTCGAAGCCCACTTTGAGGCCCATGCCGACTTTCTCCTCGAGTTCGAGCCGCTGCACTACGAGGCCTCTATAGGCATCCTGGCCGGCGTCTCTTACACATTGGGCCGGGGCTGGCTGTCCAAGAAATTTAGTCTGAGTCTCTCGGCTGATCTCGACCTTCATGGACCTCCCATGGCGGGAACCGCCTCGTTCTCGTGCCATGTGGTCACCTTCCATGTCTCGTTTGGCAATTCACATCCTGAAGCCAACCCGATCACGCTACAAGAATTCTGGGATCTGCTGTCCAAGGGCTCCAAGGAGTCAGACAACAACCACGTCATGGCTGTGGACAGTGGACTCATCCCGCAGAACAGCAATCCTACTAACAGCAAGCCCGGTTCCCTGGTCCGCAGTGCCGACCTCTGCTTGAGCATACAAAGTCGTACCCCGATCTCAACAGCAGTGTATGCGGGGAAATCGCTCGACACGGACTCAAAGGCAATCCACAGTCGACCGATGCAGTTGCGCGATAGTGATTTAATTGAATCGAAGATCGAATTCGAGATCTTGCCACGGCCAGAGAGAGATTTCACCATTTCTTTCGTTCCAAAACAGGTCCCTGCGTCCATGTGGGGGAGATGTAAGCACGCTGATGCCATCCATCCAAGACGTGATGTGATATATATATACTTCGTGTGACGATCTACTAACGTATCTATAATAGATGACGGGCCTGCAGCGCTGAATGCCTCCGAGCAAACTATCCAGCATACAATGGGCGTACGGCTCGCCGCCCCTCCCCCGGTAGAAGCTGAGGATAAGCTCCCTATTCTGGATGAGGAGTTCTTCGGTCGCGCGTCGGAAATAGTGGGTGAGTTGGTCTGCACATCAACTATAACTTCCAGCTCTACCGGCGGTGCTGCGTCGCCTACTGCCCCTAGCGGCACTGCCCCCCGTGAAGACTTCTCCTCGGTTCGAAATGCCTGGAAAACACCCACTATCAACCCCCTCCCCGCGCTACAGGCCTTCATCGCACTCGTGACCGATCGGCCTGCCTTTGGCACGGCACATGCCCCCAAGATGTCCCCGAGCGCGAGCTGGAAGGGGCTCGAGGCCTGCGTGGCGCCTCCGGGCCAGTATATTGATAGGATGGAGGAGTATTACTTGCGGGCCCCTAAGATTTTGGCGGTCTTGTAGCTGTGCTGAGTTGTGGCCACCTATGAGTTATAAGACTAGGTTTGATAGTGTAAGTGATAGTTGATTCAGCTCAGCCTAGTTATCACCTTGGTCCTTACGTGTCTAGTCTCCAGCTCGGTCTAGAGCCGAGTCTAAAATATACTCTAGTCCGTAGTCTAGAGGTCAGACACGCGGGGGCGCTCCAAGGCGAATCCTTTCTGCGGGAACCGCAATTCTTGACGAGCTTGTCTCTGCCGCTGGAACCATTGGGGATAGAGAGAGGGCCGGCCCGCTTCTCCAATACAATGCAGGACCTGATGTATTGTATGTAATGTACTGTCAATGCTGGAGTACAGCTTCAGTACACCCGAAAGATATACATACATCTCCATCACAGGCGGGTCAACTCAGCTCTTCAGCTCGCCTCGTTCACGTCAGCAGTGGGTCGTAGTTCAGGACAGAGGCAACCATTGCCGAGCTGAGAATGCATCGTTCATAGTATATGTATCTAGAGAGAGACTGGGGGACTGCGGCTCTATAGTTCCAGTTTGGGATCCATACAATTCAACAACTGCACCACCGTCTGCCATAATCGATCATATGGCTTCCTTGGGAGACCCCGAGGCTCTCACAGCGTCAGTTCCCTTACCGTCAATGATAAAGGCCCCTGCTGATGAAAACCAGACCCGATGGGCTGAACGGCACGACCAGGAAGCCCCTCGCTTCGTTGCCAACAAAGCCAAATGGTGTGAAGGCGCCTGCTGCTCTTCCTGGGCTGCCTAGGCTCCCTACTACACCGTCTGCACCTGCTCTGCCGAAGCCGCCGACTCTCCCTGCAATGCCCGTTATGCCCGCTTTTCCCAGCATGCCCGTCGTAGCCCCCGGGTCTGTTGTCCCGCGCACCTTCGACTGCCAGAAACCGGTCCGCCCTGTCCTCTTCCCTGGTACCAACGAGATGCTCCCCTTCCCCGTCGACCTGCGGGATCTCGTGGCCTGGACGGATGCGTTTGTGGAGCGGCTTGGATGGATGGCCTTGATGGCTCAAGAGGTAAGGGATGCATATCGATATCCATGAGATCATTGGATGCGCTAATCGCTGACAATGGCAATATAGAAATACGGAGACCATGGCAGCGTCGCACAAGAGTGGGAACAGGAAAAGACAGCCCTGAACGACCAGATTCGCATTCTCACAGACCAGGTGCATAGTCTCGGCGACATCAATCGCGAGCTGGACGGGGAGCGGAACCGGCTGGAACGAGAGCTGGCGACGGCGAATCGCCGCGCGGAGGAGGCGGAGAATGAGAACAGAACTCTAGAAGAGAACAATCGCTCCTTGACGGACGAGAAACATCACCTGCAGGGTGAAAACGAGGGGTTGAAGCAGGAGCTCGACGCGTGGCAGCAAGGGTATGCTGAGATCCTCAAGCAGCTGGGCGCCGACGACCAGACAATCGCCGAGCTGAGGAAACAGCTGGACGAAATGCTGGATGCCAAGGGCAAGGAGAGAGAGGATCAGCAGCGCCTTGTTGATGAGCTCAAGGAGACCATCCGGAAGCTTGAGGGGACCATCCAGCAGCATGTTGCCGACCTCAGGATCGCCCATGCTGCTGCTGACGCCGCGTTAGCCGATGCCGATGCCCTGAGAGCGCAGTATGCTGGCGCCGTGGCCGAGCTGCAGGCCGTTCGCGGTCAGCTGGCCACTGCCAACAGCGAGCGCGACGCTGCCCGCAGCGACAAGGCCCAGCTGGAGAACACGGTCACCCGGCTGGAGCAAAGAGCTGCCTCTCTCACGGAGGAGAAGAACAAGCTGCACGACCAACTCCATGAAGCGGAGATGGCTGAGAAGGCCGCCCGTGCCGACGCGGTCAAGGCCTACGATCACGCCCGTTATCATTGGACTGTGCTCCAGCAGATCCGCCTGGCCGGCAGTTGGCTGCGTCAACCAGGCGACCACGACATCTGCGAGGATATCCCCGCCTCTTCTGGCGGCCCAATCATGCTTCCTCCCGTTTCCGTTCCCCTCCCGACAGTCCGGCCTGCGCTTCCCCGTCAGCCCATTGCTTTGCCAACCCTGCCATCCACCCGTGGCCTGCCAGGCCTTCCCGTTCCGCGTCCAGTCAGCACTCCTGTGGTAGGTTCTGCACCTGCTGCTGCTGCACCTGCAACTCCTGTTGCTCCTGGTCCAGCCACAGCACCGTCGACTCCTGTGGAGAAACCATCACCTCTTCCTGTCCAGAAACCAGGACCCGCTCCGGAGGAAGAGCCAACAGAGCCAGTGAAAACGCCAGCTGATGCTCAGCCTGCTCCAGAGGCGCCTCAATCCCCCTCTCAGAGTCCGCCAGGATTCCGCCGTGGTTCAGGGCCCCAATTCCCTGGCTTCCCTCGCGGTCCTCGGGGCCCCCCGGACCCCCAGGACCTCATGGCCCCCCATCTCATGGACCTCCCGGATTCGCCCCCAGCCCGCCGCGGGACGGTCCTCGTGGACCAGGACATCACGGACCAGAACCGTGGGGACCAGACGGACCCCCCCGCGATGGACCCCCGGGCCCTCCTGGTGGGCCTCAAGGACCTGCACGGTGCTAGATACGATGAAGAAGCCGCTCATGTCTAGTCGGGTAATTTTTGTCTGCAAGGGCTTAATACGTTTATAATTATTTTCTTTGTGGCGTTGGCATTTACTATATTTTAGTTAGGTTCATTGTATTCAAAATTTTACGACCATATGTGTTTTTCTTTCAGGATCACCTCAAGCCTGCATCTGAAGTATCTAGATATGATTGCTATCACTGGCCTTGACATGCTGCAATGCGAAGATCTCATCTTTTGGGCTCTTTGCTCTCGTTTCTAGTAGATTATACAACACACCCTGCAAGGAATTCCAACAGTCAATCCTCTTATAGGAGAATCCAGGTGTGTTCTTCTGTTTATTGACGTAACTTGGGCATATAAAGCTTACAATACAATAGTCTTATCTCCCCTGTTGTTGCATCTGTGACATCACCTGGATAACTTCATCAGCTCGATCCTGGAAAAAGGTTTCAATCCGGATAGGAGATGCAGAGTAGGTATAAGTCAAAGCATTGATACATCTTAGAATTCATAAGCTCTAGACATTACGTTCGTTTAGATCCTAAACTGCAATAACAAGCTCGAAATTATTACCCGGTATATAAAAGGTTATCGGACCAAATATACCCCTTATATCTTATATCTTACTCTTCTTCTACATACAGCAAATAAATCGTATTGCTATAATTCATACTATTCCCCAGAGAGCAAGGCCAGGATACCATATATTTACTATTAATATCTGATATATCATGCAAGCCAAGTATGGTGGGATTTGTTAACTCACAGCAATGGTTGTATAGACAACCGCATGCAACTATAACAAGATCTATATCACCATGCTCCGGGTGAAAGTCTAGCCTCATTATGTTAAACTACATGTGTTTAGGGATCTCAAGGATATGATTTATTATATTGAATATTTTGCAAGACCAAGTCATTTAAACAAGCTTCTCCCAACTGGACCAAAGAATCACTCTGACCAAACCCATATGCACCATATATATCTTACCAGGCAGTACTGAGATAACCGAGTACATATGCTATGGTTATGGGTTATAGTTTTTCATAGGTCGAGCTCGTAACTTAGGGATACTTTCTTCACTTGATTGATCGCAAGCTGAGAACAATCTCCATATGGAATGAGTGTCCTTATATCCTTCACGTAGGCCATAGTCGCTGTAGTCGCTGGCTGCTCTAGCCAGGTCGAACGATTGGTACCTGCGTGCACAGCAAGAGCAACTTTGTCTTGAACAGTCCTCCTGGTAATAGTGGTGGTCTATCATCTGATAGAAGGCAACCCCTATTTTATCTATCTGTGGAAATATACAATGCTTAATTAGAGCTTTACAAAATAGAGGGATTATGACACAGTAATCATCTCGTTATGACACGCTGTATATATCTCGGTTTCTATACCCAAGGCCCAATCGGAAAATGGACTGAGCAACCCCGAGCATAATCAGCCACACAGTAAGTCAAAACTATCAGGATTATCCGGCAACTCAATACCATCGGTGGGTAATTGGTAATTAAGCATAGTTGGGCATGTTTCGAAATCGAAATAGAGGTCTGTTTGTTGGGCAGCGGCTGGCGTATCCATTCTGTCGGAAGGAATCGAGCCAAAAGCCATCCAATCTGGCGGGTCTTGTACTGGGCAGGCACAGATAACTTCTTCCATCGATGCTGGTGTAAGTATTTCATGGGGGTTGGAAGATATTTCAGCATTTATGAGTGCTCTCGGGCTCTGCGCTGGCAACGTATCACTGATTGCGGACAGCTTAGCCGGTATTTGTCGCTGAGAGGGATCTGAAAAATGCAATGAAAGTGCCAGCGATTGTACGCTGTTCGGGCTACTATTCGAGAAGACTGGAAGCTGCGTATGACCTTTATTCTTCCGGCATTCCTGTAGCATGGTGTCTTCACTCTTATCAAGTACTGCATTCTTGTCATAATCCAATGCCCCAAGCCGCGTCAGCATGTCGTGTGTAAGAGGATGTCCATTTAATTCACACTTCAGGGGCTCGCCAGGCCAGGCTCCGCAATTGCAAGCTTGTCGATACAATATTCGAAGTCCACAGACTAGGTACTGCTCTTGCTGTTCGAGTCGGTTGACATATCTATTTTCCGATATCCAGGTCAGCCCTCAAGCTCGAACGTAAAACGATGAGAGGAAATGTCAATGCTAGGCTCATCCTCACCCCTGGGGATACATCTGGTAATGAGGTTTCGTCTTCTTCCCAAAGAAGCAGATAGTATTGTGTGTCTTGCACCGACTGCATGGATTGGCTCCGTCACACTGCCGCTGGTCAGCACCCTGGAAGCCTTCAATCTAGCCTACTTACCTTGGATTTCTTTAACCTACACCGATCGCACGCTGTGCGGACCCTCCTGCGGACTTCATGGTCTAAATTGCCATGTTCTGGGGTTCCGATTGATTTATGTTTCGTCATTGTGCTGAACAATATAATATATAGTAAGTTTCAACAAACTATGAACGGAGGAATGTTTGCTTGAATAAGGAATATAAGTCACGAGTAAAGAGGATAAATGGCTGGTAATAAAGCTACCTAGAATGATGTTGGTCGTCCCTGGAGATCATTGACTCTATTGAAACAACGCAAGAGTTGTATACATCATAGGGCACCCACCACGGTTTTGATTTCTGGATATCATTCCCCTGCCACATTACGTCAAGTAGGGTTTGTATTTTATTCTTTTATTCTTTTTCCTTTCCTGGAACAAAGGGTACACAACAGGAACATTTTTCCGTCAAGTCGTTGACGAAGTACACTTGCATCAACTGTGTCCTCGCCACTTACCCATTTGCTATCGATTATTCTATTTGTGTCTGGAGTCTCCATTTGGATCCAGTTATTGCGGGCCCGGCATTTTCTCGGAAATGACTCCCATTTGCTCTATAATAGCTGGAATAGTTGGGTCTGGATTTTACTCTTTCCGGCATCTTCTCCCATGTTGATCTGCTAGATCTGAAACTTTCAGGGTGAACAATTCTGAGATGCAGTCTAGATTATTGCTGTTGTCATCACATCCTGTAAACTTACCGGCATGTTGTCATAGAAATACAGCTACTAGTCTTAAGCTATCTGCAGAGTATGTTTTCGTTCCGGGATTTTCTCTTACGGACCAAAGTCTCCAAGGATATACTTGTTGCTGCAGAGGGAATTTATGGAGGATGGATGCCGTCTTCCGTGATATAGTCAAGGCGGTTTGCCCTAACTCTATGGTTGTTGGAACAATCAGAAGCCTCCTGCAATAATATCTCGATTGCAGATGTTCTTCATCATCTACGGTGTAGAAATGACTCCCCCTGATCCGTAGATAGCAAAGAGAAGCTAGTCAAGGCATGGAATTACATACACTACTTTCCCCTGGATGTTGAGCTAAACCATACAGGACTGGTCTGTTTTGATCTTTGTGATATCTTTAATGATTATCCGCGAGTCTTTTTTAGTATTCTGAGGATCAAAGATCTTCGTGCTGTGGCATTGTAGATCCTGTCAGTGCCGAAACAAAACCGATACAATTCCGAAAGGTCAGATTCAGAAATGTGAGAGAGGTTCTGGAGGATTGAAGGTTACCTCCTGGACTATTTAGAATCATCCTTCAGGGCGCCACTACTCGGCCATCTATTGGTGAAGTCCGTGCTGAACCCCTCCTACTCTTACTCAATGCGGGTTAATGAAGATGGTTTCTAGACTCAGAGCTATTTATATACTCCTGCTTTGCTTGCCACTATCTTTTCATGAAGATGTATTTGGACTTATATCCCAAGTGGGTGATTTTCTCTCTTGATCAACCAAGATATCCTCAGGGCCAGTAATCTGGTTTACACCAGAAACCGCCCAGCCGCAGCAGTGCCACCCAGTCAGCCTGATGGATTCTATACCGAGTCCAGATCACCCTGTTTCTAATTCGAGGTCTGGCCAATGTGGGGCTGCCGGTTCTATAAAATTGTGGCTTGAACGGAGCTTAATTCAATCTAGACCATCTGGGCGTGGAGGAAGCAGTCGTTAATCATGATCGACTGCCAGGATTCTCCCTGTTCAACAAGCCGTTCCCTGATGTTCATTTGCTCAAGGACGGTTACATGGTAGATGCCTACTCCATCGTATTGGATCCACGGCTGGGGGCTACCTTGGGTTTTCAACCCTGCTCCGTACGTTTACCTAGGGTGTGGGGGCTCGGGTTGTCCGCGCTGGTGTGCATGGGCTGGGGGCGTGCTGGTCCTGGTTTCGGCTTCAATGATGGGATTGGTCCCATTGCCAATGGAAATCTGAAGTGATTCCTCCCTTCATGTTCGGTAGGTTCCCTTCTTGGCCCTTTTGACTCCCAGGGTTTACTGATTGAGGTTCTACTTCGCACAATTGCCCACTGGGCCCGATCCTTTCATATAAATGCCATTCCCATCCCCCCCTCTGATGTAAACCAGCAGCCTACCTGGGCCATTGGAGTAAGGAATCGATGCGGGACTGCAGATAACCCACTGGCAAAGCCCCCTTTGGACGAATAGCTCGACGCCCCTTCCCGGACCTGCCGCTCTAGGAGAATGTTTCAAGTCGATCCAGCCACTCAGGTAGCATCCTGATGGCGAAACGCGTGGAAAGCCTATCAAAGCAATTGGCATTTATGGACTGGGACCTTCCAGGTTGTTCCTTCCAGGTTGTTCCTCCCAGGTTGTTCCTCCCAGGTTGTTCCTCCCAGGATTGATAGGCCTGCGGTAAGCTCGCAAACAACTGCTCGGTTTGAGCGGGACAGAAAAGAATGCCCACAAGGAAAGCAATCTCTTTGGCCAGCAACTAAATATGGAGTCTTTTGTGACTCTCTTGACGATCATCACCTCGCATCAACAACTCGGCTAACTTATGCAGCGTGCCTGCACGACCAGAAGTGACGCAAAATTGCCACAACCATTCTCCTTTCTCCCGATAGCTGAGTCGTAGCATGTGAAGAGATAAAAAATCATCCCCTGCTGAGCTGCGTCATTAACCCAGCCTACCCAGTCTAGGATCCCAGTGTAAAGGATGGGGGGTTGAAATTGCAAAAGAGCAGACTCATCCACGCCGGAATTACTGAAATTGTGGAAATACAGATAGTGAAGCTATTCCAGACTATGCTAAGGCGCGTGGCAAACGCTGTGACACAAGGTGATCCATTGGCCCGGAGGATCTTGTTCATCGATTACCGAGGTCCCTAATCGATGGATACGAAGCTTTGTCCCGAACGGAGCGAGCGATCCGGAGATTCAGTCCCGTAAATT
The DNA here is from genome assembly GCF_002846915.1 of Aspergillus ochraceoroseus IBT 24754. NCBI lineage: Eukaryota > Fungi > Ascomycota > Eurotiomycetes > Eurotiales > Aspergillaceae > Aspergillus > Aspergillus ochraceoroseus. The sequence continues at coordinate 91,569 of NW_024468489.1, read as the reverse complement.
GAACCAGAATGACACGCTTGGGTTAGCACGGCATCCTTGCAAATAATGGCTCAGTTTACTCATACACAATGGTCAAAGCCACTCCCTGTCTATGTTATCTCTCATTGTTCAGGATGTCTCAACCTGGCTTTTTCCGGAGTCACGAACCCCCCAGCTCGCTCCAACCCAGGAGTAGTCAATCACCACAACGATTTTCATTCTTCCCACTCTCCGGCAGTGTAATTTTTGGTTCATCTTGCCTAATAGAGAAATATACTAGAACTCGGGCAGGTATTGGTGAGTGCCGGCAAACCGGCAGTTTACATACGTGCCTGGTGGTCCGCACGAACCGCCTATAGGTCCTTATCATCTTATATTCATCAAGGGTTGTCTATGAATATGTGACTAGAACCAATCATAACCGGCCCTGTTGTAATCAATTCTCAATGCAGGTGGATCGGGCTCGACATTAGTTCGGATGATGCCGGTCTGGCTCTCTGACTCTCGTCTCCACCCCACTTGGTGGTTTAGTGTACAGGATTGTATAGTTCTACATTTTGGCTCTTATCTAAACGAATATCATCATGATCACCATTTAGTTAGATTGATTTGGATTGTTTTCATTATCTTTAGTCGCCCATGGCTTAATCTTGCCCCTCTCGGGACTTAGTCGCTGCCAGAGACAGACATTATTGCTCCAAAGCCTGCAGTAGTCACGGAAGGATTATGACAAGATGCCCACCTAACTCGGTATTGAACGGGTACAACAACATCCACTCTGTGTGAAAAGAGTGATCCATACTAAGCTAGATGTGCCTCCCCCCCCCTTTTGTCTCCTATTTACCTAGGAAGGTGGATCAGTGCGCGATATTTTGCAGTTCGTAATTGACAGGTATACAATACCTTTGAGCTGAGACTCCACAGCCGGAACTGCGGCTGGGCCCCCGGAGATTCTCCCCTTCTAGAGCACTTCCAAGTCCCGGGCCAGTTGCACGTAGAAAGATTGAGGACATATAAATATGTATTTCCAACGGCACCCAGCCCGAACCACTTGGAATTGCAGACCCCTGGGACGAGAGACGTATGGTCTGGAAGAGCAGCCAACGTACACTTCCACGTCTTCCTTAGGATCCCTCTTTATTATCCAAGACTTGTCCACTATTCTTCTAGCCCCAGGTTCAAATTGAATCTCACACGTCGTGGAATAAAGAGGGATCAGAAACTATACTTACGCTGCTCGACCCCAGGCATCATGGAGTATTCTGATGAAGAACCGTCTACGTCCGACTCACCGACGAAAAGTACCGAATATGTCGACGGTATATCGGACGAGAAGAAGCCCTATCCCGGCCCCTACGTTCCGGAAGCTGCGAGTGCAGAGACTATTACTTCGCCGTATAACACCGACATCGCCCCAACCCCCGGCCGCGGTTCAGGATGGGGCATGGCAGAGGAGGTCGTTCGCAACAAGGAACGGGATGAAGCCGCTGGCTTCAAGCCACGCAAGTTGGGTGTGACCTGGCAGAACCTAACCGTCGAGGTCCCCACGGCGGAGGCCTCTGTTAATGAAAATGTCATATCGCAATTCAATCTGCCGCAGATGGCCCAGAAGTACCTCCGCAAACCACCTCTCAGACCTATTCTCCAGGACAGTCACGGATGTGTCAAGCCCGGTGAAATGCTGCTGGTCCTAGGTCGCCCGGGATCTGGCTGCACCACGCTGCTGAAGCTACTCGCCAACATGCGCAAGGGATACCATACCATCACGGGAGATATGCGATTCGGAAGCATGACCCCGGACGAGGCGGCCAAGTATCGTGGTCAGATTATCATGAACACGGAGGAAGAGCTCTTTTACCCCCGCCTAACTGTCGGCCAGACTATGGATTTTGCAGCAAAGCTCAAGGTTCCCTTCCACCTTCCAGACGGGGCCAAATCCGCCGCCGAACATACGGCGGAGACCACGAAATTCCTTCTGGAAGCAATGAAGATTTCACATACGGCCGATACTAAAGTAGGCAATGAATTTGTCCGTGGTGTGTCCGGTGGAGAAAGAAAGCGTGTCTCCATCATCGAGTGCATGGCCACACGGGGTTCGATCTACTGCTGGGATAACAGTACTCGTGGTTTGGATGCGAGTACTGCACTGGAATGGGCCAAGTCACTTCGCGCGATGACCGACATCCTGGGCCTGTCCACGATCGTGACCCTTTATCAGGCAGGCAACGGGATCTATAATCTGTTTGACAAAGTCCTGGTGCTGGATGAAGGAAAGCAGATCTTCTATGGTCCTGCCGCCAGTGCCAAAGGGTTTATGGAAGATCTTGGATTTGTCTATACAGATGGCGCAAACGTCGGTAAGTTTTTGCTCCTGATTCTTCGGCCAACCCATTTTCCCCTGTATTAAAGCCAGTTCAGGAGATTATTTGACGGGTGTGACTGTCCCTACCGAACGCAAAATCAAGCCCGGCTATGAAAATCGCTTTCCCCGGAATGCCGATGCGATTCTAGCGGAATACAAGAACTCGCAGATCTACCAACATATGACAACCGCCTATGACTATCCCAGCAGCAGCATTGCCCAACAGAACACGGCCGACTTCAAAGAATCCGTTAGCTGGGAAAAGTCCAATCATTTGCCCAATAGTAGCCCTCTGACAATCAGTTTCTTCAGCCAAGTCACTGCCTGTACCATTCGCCAATACCAAATCCTATGGGGGGATAAGTCGACTTTCCTGGCCAAACAAATCCTTTCTGTCATTATGGCACTCATTGCAGGTTCTTGCTTCTACGACTCCCCGCCAAACTCCCTGGGTCTCTTTACTAGGGGCGGAGCGGTTTTCTTTTCTCTTCTTTATAATTGTATTGTTGCTATGTCCGAGGTCACCGAGTCATTCAAAGGTCGTCCAGTCCTACTCAAGCACAAGGCGTTTGCCATGTATCACCCATCGGCATTCTGCATTGCTCAGATTGCAGCGGATTTCCCCGTGTTATTGTTCCAATGCAGTCTATTTTCGGTGGTGATATATTGGATGAGTGGGCTGAGGCATACCGCAGCTGCCTTTTGGACATTTTGGCTCATTCTGTTCACCATCACCCTGGTGAGTTTGGCCCTATCCTATCACTGTTGAAATCCTGTGGTTATAGACCACAGATCCCCAATGGCTCTTTGACCTCCGTCGCCTTCTTCAATATTCGCTGGGGGATAGCCCTTGCTAATCCCTACTCTCCTAGTGTCTCACCGCGCTCTTTCGCTGCATCGGAGCCGGATTCAGCACCTTCGAAGCCGCGTCCAAAATCTCCGGTACAGCTGTCAAGGCTATTGTCATGTATGCGGGTTATATGATCCCCAAGCCCAAGGTTAAGAACTGGTTCCTCGAATTGTATTACACCAATCCATTTGCCTATGCCTTCCAGGCCGCCCTTGCCAATGAATTCCACGACGAAATCATTCCATGTGAAGGTGATAACCTAGTGCCGAGTGGTCCTGGTTATGAGGATGTGCCATCGGGGCATAAAGCCTGTACCGGTGTGGGTGGTGCTCTTCCTGGCGCAGACTATGTGACTGGTGATCAATATCTCTCGTCGCTCCACTACAAGCACACGCAATTGTGGCGGAATTATGGTATTATTTGGGGCTGGTGGGCATTCTTCGTCGGGCTCACGATCATTTGCACTTCCTTCTGGAAAGATGGATCCGGGGCCGCCTCTCTGCTGATTCCCCGTGAGAAATTCAAGAAGCGTCGGCCACAGGCCGATGAAGAGTCCCGGAAGGAAAAAACCCGTGTGGCTGAAACCGGCAATGGAGCCGTCGAACCTGATTTGACCCGAAACACCTCCATTTTCACCTGGAAAAACCTGACATATACAGTCAAAACCCCCAGTGGGGATCGTGTCCTGTTGGATAACATTCACGGATGGGTGCGACCAGGTATGCTGGGCGCGCTCATGGGCTCCTCCGGTGCTGGAAAAACAACCCTGCTTGATGTTCTCGCCCAGCGTAAGACAGATGGCACTATTAAAGGATCAATCCTCGTCGACGGCCGTCCCCTACCAGTATCTTTCCAAAGAATGGCAGGATACTGTGAACAATTGGATGTGCACGAGCCTTATGCCACTGTCCGGGAAGCATTGGAATTCTCTGCCCTTCTGCGCCAGTCCCGAGATGTACCCAAGGAAGAGAAACTCAAGTATGTCGAGACTATTATTGAACTTCTAGAGCTGCATGATCTGGCAGATACCCTGATTGGTTCTGTTGGCAATGGTCTCAGTGTTGAGCAAAGAAAACGTGTTACTATTGGAGTAGAGCTAGTCTCTAAACCCAGCATTCTTATTTTCCTTGACGAGCCAACCTCTGGTTTGGATGGCCAGTCTGCCTATAATACCGTCCGATTCCTACGCAAGCTCGCTGATCTGGGTCAAGCGGTCCTGGTTACTATCCATCAACCCTCCGCCCAACTATTCGCCCAATTTGACACGCTATTGCTCCTGGCTCGCGGAGGCAAAACAGTTTATTTTGGTGATATTGGAGACAATGCCGCGACTATTAAACAATATTTCGGGGGCTATGGGGCTCAATGCCCTAACGATGCGAACCCGGCTGATTTCATGATTGATGTGGTCACCGGCAATGTGGCAACTGTCAAGGACAAGGACTGGCACCAGATTTGGCTCGACTCGCCTGAACATGAACACATGATGGCAGAACTGGATGGGATGATCTCGGAGGCTGCTGCTAAGCCTCCAGGAACCCATGACGACGGCTATGAGTTCTCCATGCCGATGTGGGAGCAGGTGAAGATTGTTACTCAGCGTATGAATGTTTCGTTGTTCCGAAACACAAACTATATCAACAACAAAGCATCCTTACACGTTATCAGTGCCTTGCTCAATGGCTTTTCATTCTGGAGAGTTGGTCCCAGTGTGACTGCATTACACCTCAAAATGTTCACGGTTTTCCACTTTGTCTTCGTCGCCCCTGGTTGTATCAACCAGCTCCAGCCTCTTTTCATCCAGCGCCGTGATATTTACGATGCTAGGGAGAAGAAGTCTAAGATGTACTCGTGGGTTGCATTCACCACTGGCTTGATCGTTTCCGAGTTCCCCTACCTCATTGTCTGCGCTGTACTCTACTTCCTTTGCTGGTACTACTGTGTCCGTCTCTTCCCTCATGATTCCAACCGATCTGGTTCAATCTTCTGGCTTATGATGTGGTTTGAGTTTGTTTATACTGGTAAGCTATTAATCCTCGTCTTCTCTTGGCCAACGTCCTTATTACTAACTGTGCATTTTTCTCCAGGCATTGGACAGTTTATCGCTGCGTATGCGCCCAACCCTGTGTTTGCAGCACTGGTCAACCCACTCGTTGTCAGTATACTGCTCTTGTTTTGTGGTGTCTTCGTGCCCTACACCCAGCTCAATGTTTTCTGGAAATACTGGCTTTACTACCTCAACCCATTCAATTATGTGGTCTCGGGCATGTTAACCTTTGGCATCTGGGGTGCCGACGTGACCTGCAATGAAGACGAATATGCAGTGTTCGATCCCCTCAACGGGACCTGTCAAGACTATCTTTCCCAGTATATGAATGGCAGGGGATGGCGCGTTAATCTGATCAACCCCGATGCTACTTCCAACTGCCGCGTGTGCGAGTTCAAAAGCGGAAGCGAATTCTTATCAACGCTCGACATTAACCACTACTATTACGGGTGGAGAAACGGCGGTATTGTTGTGATTTTCGCCATCAGTGGATATGCGCTGGTCTTTATCCTGATGAAACTGAGAACGAAGGCTTCCAAGAAAGCTGAATAAGTCCAGTTCACACACACACACACACTCTCTCTCTCTCTCTGTCTTGCTTCTCGACTACTTCCTCCAAGCAACAGATATCATTTCTCGTCACCGCATGATTGGGAATGCCCTGACCCTACCTCATTATTCTCTCTTATTTCCTCTCGTTCCCTAAGTCTCTGTTGTTTCGCCGTGCTTTCTCTCAAATTGTGTCACCTTCCTTTACTTTCCTTGATTTCCTCCCACATATTCTCATACTATATCATCTCTTGATTTGTTGCTTTAGCTTATAGACCTTATACATAGATAGACTGCCTGTTATTTACCTTACTGTTCTCTTACTCGCTTTCTTCTTATCTCCTTCACCGCAGCCGGTGGAGGTAACAATTTTAATCATTGCATGACAGGTAATTTTCTTCATACATAGGCCAGGTGTCGCACCCTAAACCCCCTTTCTCGGAAGTAAAGAATTGTCAGTATTCTTATAGCAAAATATGACCCACGCCCTTCTGCACCTTTAGGATGGCTGGTCGCGGACAAGTCGACTTCATGGGATCACCGATGTTGCTGCATGTCCCCTCCGCGTGGAACTGTAAATCGTGCCCAGTACTTACGCCAAATGGGCTTCCTTGATTTCAACCTTCAATTCTGGGTAGCACGCATGCTTTAGATAGGTGCCAGCAGCCATCAAAACAGGTAGAAACAGAAGATCTTTCACTAGGGTATATATATATATATATATGTACGGGCTATGTAGATCGGAACTCAGCCGTTTCATATCATGCAAGGCCTCACCCCTATCATGGATTTCCCACCGGCGAAGGTGCCAATACGAAGTGGGCGCAGTAAATGATGGATCAAGTCCTTGAATCTGGGGGTTTGCATAATTCATGGGAACTGTTCCTTAGAGGCTAAGCCGGAATAAATGGGATACACCCATCTATAGCAGGGAGCGTACATACGTATTTACTCAACTTATGCCTACCGTCGGGTATCATAGAAGAATTGAAAAGTCTAAGCACGCTATTGATGTGCGTAAAACTCAAAAAATCCAGTTGTATTGGTATCACTATGCAACGGCCGTTGTAGATAGACTTGATGCAAGGAGAGAATAAACCCCTCACTGGGCATCATACATATAACATCGAGATCTCATCATGAGAGTGCTCTGGGGAACCGACAGTGTTCAAGCTCACAGAGCATAACCAACTAACATGAGAGTGCCAGACGCGAGTATAGCGTTGAAGCCAGGCAGGTTGGAGGCAGCGCCGTTATGAGCTATTATTAAAGACGATACATGAGCATTTGATATGGCAGATACTGTAAACTTGGGGGGGGGGAACGTACTCGTAGAGCTACTGGAACTAGTACATTGAGTTACGAGCTCATTGTAACGCTGGGCAAAGGCTTGGATGTTACTCTCGTCCGAGGAGCTGAGATCCGAGCAACCGCTGGTGACGCAGGACCGGAGTGTGCTGGCCTCATCGGCAATATCATTGATAGGGGCTTTGACGCTGCAGATACAGCTGGCTGTGGCGCTGTCCGGGCTACCACATTTGGTCTCCAGACCGGAGTCCTTGTAGTAGTCATCAAGGCAGGTCTTGTAGCATGACGGGATGTCACCTAACAGTTGGTTCCAGGAGGTGATATCAGCAACGGCAATGGAGGCGAGGCCGAGGAGAGCAACAGAAAGAAGGCGCATGTTGATGGCTGGGGTTTCGTGGGAAAGTGATGGTGGATCAATTCTTCGTTGTATGAAGGTCAGTAGATAGGGGATAATAGAATCAAAAAGCAAACAGCTTTGATCCCGGGGCCCTACCAGGTTCTATATAGCGACGCGCTGGAAGGAATTTTGAGCCCCCTGTGGGTACTCCGTAGACAATGGTTAGGACGGAGTACGATTGGATAGTCCACTCGAGACAAAAGACCCTGGTTCAGGGGCCAATCTCCACTTCATACGGGTAGTCATCTCGTTTCCTTTGAATTGAGCCATCCTTTAGGGTAGAGCCCTGGGGGCCAACCCCAGGAAGCGTCTGAATATCTATATTAGATAACAACTAACTACTTATTCGAGAGCAACATAACTTCGGTATGATAGGAGCACTTTCAGCCTCACCCTATCCCCCGTCTTACTGGAGCACGACTGCCTTTCGTTTGAAAGGGTCCATTTATTGGAAGATATTCACATGCGCTACTCCACAAAAGGCCCATTTCCCGAGCCCCTGTTGGCTGCCAGATTGTGGAGGTGACTCACACTCCCGAGGCTATAGCATAGTGAACTGTTAGGATGCAAAGCTTCTGGCAAGAGTGGGTCATATCTCGTATAGACTATACATACGGAGTAGAGGGCTGGAAAAAGAAACAAAGAAAGGAGGCTTAGCGGCTGACTGGCATAAGGGTTACCAGCAAATACCAGACTGGCCTAGAAATTGCCCCTGAAGGGTTATGAAGCAATCCATATATAACTACTCCAGTAACTAGGGTTTCTCTCAAGTCAATTTGAACAAGAAAGGGGATGGTTGGGAAGTAGGTACCGTCATAATGCAAGACTGACAGCATCTTCATTTCTCGCTCCTTTCTTCCCTTCCTCTTCTCTTTTCTCCCACCACTTTAGGTCTCACAGAATCACTGAAGAACTACCTGTGTTCATATAATACTGTATTAGCTAGAAAACTGATATTTTCATACCTTTCCATTGTCTGCACATCATCATGCATCTTCTCGAAAGAATCAAACACGACATTGCAACCAAGGGTGGTGGTCAATACACCCTTGCGAGCAGTCAGTTCAATTCAATGAGACCAGCTTCTACGAATCTCTCGACTCGCTATTGGAGCAAACGAGGGCTAAGTATCTTGATCCACAACATTGAGTGCAAGCCCTGACAGGAATAATGAAAGGCTTTGTTACGATTCTTCCACTCAAACTTTTGCCGTCGAAATGCCAACATGGGCGCATGGGAGCGGCTTTGATTGGTTCCAAGATTGGCTATTCGAGATGAGGGTACAAGGATACATAAGTCGCGGATCATTAAGTCCTCGCCCCGACATTACCTTGAAAGGGTCCAGTGGCCGCTTCTCCGGGAGGTATGTCGCTTACAGTCTTACTGTCATAGCAGTATGTACTAATAGTGCAGTGCAAAAGAGCCGGATTGCTTCATTGTCCCAGATCGCGGAGTATAGCCTAGTGTTGCTCTCAAAGTCAGATTCTCCGAGACGTATAACCAGCTAATAGCAGATGCGGATCTCCTGCTGGAAGGCTCTCAGGGCAAGATCCGTGTGGTAATACTCGTGAAGCTAAGCCCTCTGGGGCTGAATGATACGCACTGTCAGGCTGGATTTGTTGAGGTTCACGAGTATAATCCTGCATCTGGGACCAGACAAAAGAGAGGCGGTAGGAAGGTAATTCTAATAATACATAGCTTCCACTCTGCACTATTTTGACATGGATTCAGACACTCTATCCGATCCCGAGAGACCATGCTCAGCAGTGCATCACTCTGAAATGGGACGATATTGTTCGAGACAACATGGATTTGCTCCTCTTGCAGCCAACACCCCCGCCTCCCGCTCTTATGCTCGATGAACTTCGAAAGTGTGTGGATGGTGGGCTTAAGAGACATTTGATCACTGGAGCGATGTGCCAGGAGCGTATCTAGAATCCCACACCTATTAGTGAGATGCCACCGGCTAGTGAGACCCGATACATTGCATCTCAACACCAAAATGATTTTATCCACTACAACACAAAAGAAAATACATAAAAATAAATAAAAATAGATATATAATCGTTCTTCATTACGAGTATTAGTCTAATAAAAAATGCAAAAGTTACCTATAGAATTAACTAATCCAAGTACACAGTAGTAGTGTATGATATTCCTGTAGGTACCTAGGTATTATATTATATACAGCTATCATGCTAGGATATCCTACTATACTTTATAAGTATTCTATACTATTATATCCCCTATAAGCATAGAAAGAAATACAGTCTATACTTATGTGAATCTAATTAACCCTGTCAAATTGTTAGTAGTCAGAAAAAGTTGGATTCCATTCACTTCCACCACCACCCAGCGCTTAGCAACACGTGAGCCACAGTATTGAGGTCGCCATTTCACTCTCTAACCTTCATGTATCTCAAGCAACCATTTTCATGAGTTTATGCCATTTCATCGGAAAATAATGGAATATTCAAAACCTCGTTTACTTCTTGTCCTTCAAACCTTAGTAGGTCACTATGGCAGCCTTTCTCTGGACCTTTTTTCTACTCGAGCGTTGACGTTTATTCGCACGATGAAGCCTACAACTAGCTCCTTCGTCTCATAGCAAGTACGTCCATGCCTAGCGGACAGGCGGACTAGATTAGCGACCACAACTCCGACGGGAAGAACATTGAGTTGTGTGACGATGAGGGGGATAGCCGCACGATCGAAGCGCAGCCTGGGCTGGAGTCTATTTATCCTGAAACACGAGGCAGAACAAAAGACCGCTTTTCTCCAAGACATAAACAATATCTGCACCCAAGTACCCGGAGGTGGTATAGTGATCGAGGTATTCCGTCTCGTCGAGGCTATATCTTTTCCGGCCCACCAGGCACGGGCAAATCAAGTCTGGCGTTTGCTGCTGCTGGCTATCCGACCGTAATTCCCGACAGCTCTCCGAAAATGGGCTTGCCCAGTTGTTCCAGAATTTGCCCCGGAAATGCTTGGTGCTGCTGGAGGATGTTGACTCGTACGAAGCCAAGCGAAAAACAAATTATCTTTGTCTGCACTGCTGAACATCATAGATGGTGTGGCGGCACAGGAGGGCCGGGTCGGGTGCTCATCATGACTACGAACCATTTGGATCGATTGGATTCAGCCCTCATACGGCCGGGGTGTGTTGATTGCCAACCGCTCTGTATCAATAAAAATGTTTGAGAACTTCTTTCGCAGCCCCTACCACGGTCAAGATACGCATTATTATACCTTCCTAGAAAAGCCCGGAGAGAGGTTCAGTCTTTCCCGACAAGATTCCTGAGAATACCTCTTCTCCCGCAGACATACAAGGGTTCTTGCTGAAAAACAAAACATCCCCTGAAGACGCCGTAGCTCATGTTGAATTACGAGTCCAGGGACGGCTTGAAGAGATAAAAGCTCAAACACTAGAGCCAACACATTCAAACATAGACCAGGGGGGAGCATCAGACGACGCGGACGACGGGGCCACAGACCCGTCGGGAGGCGAGAGGTCAATAAATAGCAAGGCAGCAATATAAACCTGGACAAAAGAAGTCAAGTTGATTTCCAAAGAGAAGAGAGGAGGACAAGAAAGAAAAGCAAGCAGTCCAAGAGGGTGTAAAATAGGCAACATTCTCAAGACCTGCCCCTCTTCGATTACCTATCGCGCATGCTTAAAATCTTACTCCCAAAAGCTTAGGGGACCATTCGCATGATATACACAGCACACGAGCTTCAAAAAAGTGAGAGAAAATCACTCTTCGGAAGGTTCGGGTCGCTCCTCTGAACAAAACGTCACCCGTCGGCATGGAGCGGAAAGACTAATTTAATAGAAGCGGCATGATGGAACCCCCAGATCCAATCACGGCCATAGAATATGCTTGCCTGAATCATTCAATCGCCAGGGATGCTGCGCGCAGTAAGATTGCTCTCGATCTCTAATTTTCTACTTCCGGTATTCTTCGAGTACATGTTGTCTCATCTCTCCATGGCCTAGTGGGTGCCACCGATTTTCACTGGCCATATCGTAAGCCACCTCCGAGATATTGCCAATTAGATACCACAGTGGCCTCCGGTAGCTTCAAAACTTACCAGTCGACCACCAAAGGAATACTTGATCCGTCGTCCCAGCCACTGACGGGACGTCATCAGATAGGATTACCGCCTGTGTTGCTATAGACGGCCTTTTTTATCCCTCCGCTTCCCCCCGGCCAGAGGTCTTTAAGCAAGCAGTGATTCCCATACATTAGCGACGTCGGCCCAATGCAGTCACGGAAGAATGAGGGCGCAGAAGATTTCAAGGACCCCCCCAATGCTTCGAAACCGGGCAAAAAGCAACCCCATGTTCCTAAGAAACTCCTGAGCGAGACGGTGGGCAAATTGCTCACTCGTGAACTAGACAACTACTTCGCTCCACGCGAGCAGGGCCTGTGTTGCCTGCTGGCGGTGCATCATCCGCCACATTCCATCTCCTCGGGGCGATCTGATTCAGGAGAACATACTGACGTTACTGCCGCTTTCCCCCTGGGGTTGGGAAATCAAAACTTCTCGTGTCCAAACTTGCCTCAAAGACGCGACTATCGCCCCGTGAAATCCTCCAGACACAGACTGCGCATGCTCACCGCTTCAGTGAAATTCAAGTCGTCATCCCCTGCGGAAGATCCGGCCACCAATGAGACCAATATCCTGCCAATTGTCGAAACGCTTGCAACGCACTACGGGAGGGCTTCGCATATGGTAATCCTCGATCCAAGCTACAGATTTTTCGTGACCAAGTCGCGGACCGGCGCCTTGTGCTATAAATTGCAGGACGATGTAGCCATCGTCACAGGAGACCCCTTGTGTGAATCGGACCTTTTCTCGAATGTGCTGGACGAGTTTGAAGGGTACCGGAAAAAACACGGCTGGAAACTTGCTTTCATAGGCATCAGCTCCACGTTCGTCAAGTATGCCCGGCAGCGTCGGTGGACAACCATAGAATTCGGGGTGGAACGAGTTTTGAATCCAATGACAAACGACGTTTTGATGGAACAGTGCGGAAAGCGAATCATTGTGCAAAATAAGCAATTGCTCCATCCAGCCAAGAGGAATCTTTCCCTCCGAATCTACATTCCGTCATGTGAGCAGGATCTCTGTTTGGAGAAAGAGCTGAGCAACATCTATAATGAGTGGCGACGCCGACGTAGCGGAATCACCCAAGCATTTGTCACCGTCTATGATTTATTCGACTTTCCACACTTAATGGTGTACATCTACACATGCTCGGCCGAGGGAAAGGCCAATGGATTCGTGGCGCTTCGCTGGATTGGCGCCCATCAGGGCTATCATCTGGATCCATGCGTGACAGCACCGGAAGCACCAAAAGGCGTCAGCGATTTACTCATATATTCCACGTTGGTTTTCCTGAAGCAAGAAGAGATCTCGTACCTTAGCCTCGGCTTCGAACCCTTGGGAGATCTCAAAGAAATCACCGGCATGCCAGTCCTGTTGGATAGGCTTACGCGGTCGATTAATAGGCGTGTGTTTCAGAAATTTCAATTCAAAGGCAAAAAGGCGCACAGCGACAAGTTTCGACCGGATGAAGAACAGGAATCCCCCCTGTATGTGGTACTGCCGACAGGGATTTTTGATATTCGACAGGTTTTCGCTGTTCTTCATACAGCCAATATCCATATAAGAAAGTTGATTTAAATTCAACCGTCAGTAGAGGGCACTACACGTTTTGTCACGCAGGATAGCACCTAAGCAATGGCCCTGCAGTCCAGAACCCCTCCATTCCAAACTAGAAACGAGTTAAGACCGAGGATTATTGAGTACTAGCTTAACTGTGCCGTGCATTTCTCTCTCTAACCACTACCCCGAGAAAGTTCCCGCTGAAGCTCTCAAGGCGTCTTATCCTGCGCGGTGTTAATTCTTCACTTCACCGGCCACGATCCAGGATGCCAGTCCCATCTGTCACTACAGGAGTACAGCGCATAATATGGGTCGACACTAATCCTTGCACACGGGGACTCCGTACTCGGTACCTATACCGTTCTTTCAATCCGCCCGTACCCGTCGTGACTTAGGACATGCAGAGGCAATAACTCCGAAATTATTACACCGAGACAAGCTTCTGTCCTTCTAGAATATAAGACCGAGTCTGGCTCCATAAATGCAGTCCTTGGTAGCTTGTCTCGTTCCTGGACAACAGGATTTCCCTTGATTGGAAGCGGCAGTTCACAGATTAAAACCAAGTACAAGTAAAATCCAAAAAAAAAAGGTTCATTATCCGGACACTACATGGATCATCCCACGCTCACAGGTCTAGAGTCCGGGCCCATCCAGGAACCAAAGCTTCCCTTGATTCGGTAGGCGTACTCTATTCGGCCGTAGTAGAAGGCTAGAAGCCCTCAGTCCATCTTTGTCAGGAGGTGCCGCCCCGAACGACCAAATTAGGCATTTATTGCGCGGTGATCCAGTAAGCGAAGTAATCCCCCAGTGCTTCCAATCAGGAATTTCAGGAATTTCATGGTGGAACCGGCGGAAACAAAAGGTCTGGAACTTGACTCTAGTTCTCCCACTTAACCCGTTGACGATTAGTCGAGGACCAAAAAAAATCCAAAACCGTGGGCTGTTTGAATGCTAGCGGGATTGTTTTTCTACCCAGGCTCCGTTTATTTCCACTAATCACAGGCAGTTTGATTTGTTCAATCCACTAGGATTTGCTTGTATTGTGCTGATATTGGTGCGTCTTCAGCGAAGGGTTCACGAGATACTGGCAACAATCCCTCGCTCGGGCTGGTCCGGTAGTACGAATGCCTGGGAGAATATGGAGTACTCCACGCCTATTTACACAAACTGAGGGTAACCGAACCGAACTTGATCGATATTAAAACGGACTCACTCAGGGTCTTCAGGGTCCAGGAGTTGGCTCGGGGCAAGCCAATCAACATGGATAAACAGACCACCATGGGTAATCCCTCGCGATAGAACCTCCAAAATGAATAATCAATATCCCGACGGCTGAGCGCTAGTTTCGATTGAATCTATGGTGTTGGTTTGAGCTAAAATGGGTTCATTCCCCGTGGCTACAGAGGACAGCCAGCGCGACCCAAGGCCACCCACCGACTGTGTTCGGGCACAATCCTCACAGACAATGAATGACGATCCTCAGTTATCAGTGACCTAGTTATTGCTGTGTAACCAGAACTAAATTCTCTGTTCTTGGTGACCTCCCAGCCTACGGGGCATTTCACGGCGACTCAAGCCATGGGACCTTCCGTACAGGTAGTCTCGACACTACATGTGTGTCTCGCCCTGCTGGTGAGCGTGGCTCTACTAGCCTCGGGGTTGTCTTTAAAGAATCCGTCAATTCACGCGGATAACACACCTTCGCTCGAGGCTCGCAGTCTCAAGGAATTCCCGCTCCGTGTGATGCCGCTGGGAGCCTCAATCACTTTGGGTTATCGGTCGACAGGCAAAAACGGATATCGCAAATGGATTCGACAGCAGCTCCGATACATTGGCTGGGAGGTCGACATGGTGGGCAGTTTGAAAAACGGGACCATGAAAAACAAGGTAAGCCCATTTCTCGCAGCCGTTTGAGTATGTTGGGCGAATCTTGACTGGATTTAGGAGCATGAGGGTCATTTCGGCTTCAGAATCGATCACGTAGCCAGGGCAGTGGAAAACTCTACCTGGCTGCAGCCGAACTTAATTCTCCTCAAGTATGTACACGTCCGTCTGTCAGGAAATGTGTTCCCTATTGACTCTGCACCGCGCCAGTCTCGGGACAAATGATGCTGTCCAAAAATATCATGTAGATACTGCGGGGGACCGGATAGACGCTCTGCTCACCGAACTGTTCAACCAGATCAACGGAACCACTATCATTCTATCAACGTTACTGCCTAACACGAAGCAACCTCGAATAGCAGAACAAATCAGCCGTCAGTATCGCAATGTCGCCGCACGTCGGCGAGCGCAGGGTGACCGGGTGGTCCTAGCCGAGATGAGCTATTTCATCAAATCAGACCAGCTGGCCGATGGAACTCATCCGACAGACTCTGGATACAAAGAAATGGCATCAGTTTGGTGGGCTGCGATACAGGAAGCGGAAAGGGAGGGGATGCTGCAGGCGCCGAACAACATTGGTGAAGTTGGCGTTTTGACGCAGGCAAAGGAGGCAAGTCTAGATGACAGCATCACCAATCCGAACTTACCAGACTATACCGCCCCAGCACAGCCTGTCGTAGCTGATAACGCACGATCAATTCGCCCTTGTCGACTATGCCTAGTGGCAGTGATCCCAGCCGTCATGTGTAGGTTCTATCGGTCAAACGCCCGAAGAGGTGATCAGGGAGGCTAACAGGGCGCAGTTTTGCTTAATTCATGAAATCCATAAGATGGAGAGCGTCAGTGATTGATCCCTACTATCTACCGTCCGTTACGAGGTTGCAGATAGAAGGCGTGAGGAGGCCGGAATGAGGCGCGACCTGGGCATATCATACTCCGCGTACAAGAGAAAGGACCTCATCCTACTTAGGACACAGCAACTAATGCAACATGGTATTAGCTATATTCCGTATAAACACCTGCACATCTCCAGCTCTGTAGAAAGCTGCGGGTCTATCTAGTCAGAAGCTTGTACTTGGATGCTTTGTCCAACCCCATAGGCATACGTCGAACGTAGTCCCCGAAGCAGCCGGATTCCTGTAGAAATGAAACCAGAGTTAGTTCCGATCTGGTTCCCCTGAAAAAGGATACTCTGTATATGGAGTACTACAGAGTACGGAGTCCCGAGTACAGAGTATCTATACGTCCGAACCCCCTATTCAGACCCGTCTGTCAAGAAGCAACGAGGAGCGGAAAGTTGGCGTATGTGATGGATGTGATATAAGAGTATTCACAGTCCATCCACCTATCGGGGAAACAGGTTAATTTATTCTTGCTGACCAGTCATTATTCCAAAGCCTGACGAGCCAATCCTATTATTATACCTGAGACATTTCTGACTCAAGCAGCGATCTTACTAGGGATTTGTGCAGCCAACGGAAGAGCAGGAGCATGTCTTAGTGACAGCCTGAAGCATTATGGAATATGGATATAAGAATGATTGCCCCGTTTAATCTCGTCTGATTGCACTCAGGACTTTGATCCCCACCATGAAGCCACCAACAGGTTGCCATGTCAGCCAACTGTCGACTGGGATATGGCTCGGTTGTCAGGCTTCACGGCTTGTCCCACCGCGCTTACCAAGTATTCGCCGCAATGGGAGACACTACAGTCCTTCTGGCATTCGATGCTGTTGTACGGAGTCGCCTGGGTTGCTACCACTTGGTAGTGCTTGATTGTGAAGCTGCACATCGAGTACGGAGTATGGAGGAATCACATTTAATATGAATCCCTACTCATTGTGGACTCTATCTCCATATTAATTGCCCCTATACAATCAATCGGGAGGTTACCCGCCTGGAAGCTCCTCCGGCAGCCAGACTAATGTTTCAAATGAATGAACCTCTCGAACGGTTCGCTTGGATCCATCTGGATTGCACTTCTGTTTCCCGCTAAGGAAAAACATGGTCTGGCCGACTGATCTCCCTATCCATATCAATTTTATTGGGCGGAAATGGCCCAGGCCACTCGTCCAGCACCCCGAAATTACCGAGTAGGCAGGCATTACTCTCTCATTTCGACGTATCTAGGTCTGCGGGTGGATTGCATGGTCCTAACAGGCATGTTTTAATATGTCTATATGCCCGCGCCGGTTTAAATATTGCTTGCGGCCCATCAGCAGGAGCAAGAACGACGGGTTTCTGGTGCATTTATCCATTCAATTCTGACACTCTTTTATAAACGAACTTTTTACATTCCTTTCTCTCTCCTTTCGTTACTCTATTTACATCATCAACCATGAAAGGAGTTCTCGCTTTGGTTGGCTTGCAATTTATTGCCTCGACGGCAGCATACCTTGCCACCACAACTGCAAGTATCCCGCCGAGCTTAGACCAGCGTTGTCCCATGCTAATTGAATCCTAGAGGTACTATGATGGCCAGGAAGGTGCCTGCGGTTGCGGTACCTCCTCCGGTCTCGACTCCTGGCAGGTCCGTTCATCCTGTTCTGAAATCGACCCGCTCCTACTGACCCAACCTCGCATATAGCTCGGCATTACCACCGGTGTTTATACTGCGGCTGGCTCGCAGGCATTTTTCGATACCGATGGAGCTTCCTGGTGCGGCGCTGGGTGTGGAAAATGCTACAACCTGACCTCAACCGGTAGCTCTGCCTGTGATGGTTGCGGCACGGGGGGAGTTTCTGGCGAGAGCATCATCGTCATGGTTACCAACCTTTGCCCTTACAACGGCAACGAGAAATGGTGCCCGCAGGTGGGCTCGGAGAACGACTATGGTTACAGCTACCATTTTGATATCATGGCCGAGAGCGAGGTGTTCGGTGACAACGTGGTGGTGGACTTTGAACCTGTGGCATGCCCTGGCCAGGCTGCGTCGGACTGGGAAAGCTGTATCTGCTACGGCCAGACCGAGACCGACACCACCCCAGCTGGTATGAGCTCCGCGGACAGTTCGAGGTCATCGTCAACATCATCAAGCACGACCACGACTTCGAAAGCCACCTCCACCACCACCACCACCACCACTACGACGATCTCTGTCGCCACTACCCTAGCCACGGCTAAGGCTACCACTGTCGCGAAAGAAGAAGAAACCGCCACTTCGGCCGCTCCTTCCCTGGCTACCACCAAGGCCACATCGACCACCACCGGCGAAGGGACATCAACCGCCAACGCACCCAGTGCCACGCAATCGCTGTACGGACAGTGCGGAGGGATTAACTGGACCGGAGCCACGGCCTGTGCAACGGGATCCACATGCACCGTGATGAACCCGTGGTACTACCAGTGCGTGGAATAGGGTGGCATTTCTCACATCGGTTAAAATAGCATAGCATGATCTCTAGTTGGTGGAAGTAGCATATCTTGACTGCGGATTCCTAAAGCTCACTGGGTCTAGCTATCTTTTTTTTTTTCTTTCTTTCCCCTGTATGAATAGAAGAATATACTTTAGATTTCTTGAACAGCGTACAAAGCATATTTCATTACCTGCTGCTACCCATGCTGGGAGGGGAGTTCCTCACTAGTAGTGGAGGATGCAGGATTCTCCTCGCGGCGGCCAATGTATGGACTCATCTTGAACAAGTCTACTGCATTAGATTAGAGCGCACTTGGCCAGGGAAAGCACCATATGGTCGAAATTCTAAATCGCTGCATTGGCACAGCTAAAGGCCGGTGCAGTGCCTCCTGAATAATCCGCTATGATCGCTTCCACCGCAGCGTACAGCCCAGGACCCAGCAGAAACAATCCACAGCACAGGACGAGAACATGGACGGCAGTCATGATCGCCCTCCGCGGACCGGAAAAAAGATCCTGCCTATGGAGTTGCCAGTAGGCCACAGCAAAGAAGATAAAGCCAAAGAAGGAGTCGAACGCGGCACCCAGAAGCGACAGGAAATCCCCCATGCTGGGAACGACCTCGGAAAAGACAAAGGCAAGGATCCAGATCACCACCATGGTGAGGCCCCAGACGGCCCATCCAACCACGGTATTGCTGTGTGCGTGTCGTGATTGCCGCATGATGATGCGGCAGTATATGAACTTGGCGCTCACGTTGGCGTATATGACGGCGATCACGACGGTGGGCACAATGACGAACGCAAACGAGGCCTTTTTATCCGCAACAGCCCCCAGGCTGCCGAATGCGGGAGCGGTGGCATATTGGCCGAGATATCGGAACCCGATCGCCGGCGGGACGATGAACAGGACGGCGGAAATGCCGGCGAGGACAGCCAGCGATTTGGGGAAGTCTTGCGGCCTCTCCATTTCGGAGATGAAGGTGGGGAACAGAATCTGCGGAACCCAGAGAAAGGTGATGTTCAGGACAGCATTCATGCAGGCGACCCAGGTGGTTCCGGGCAAGGGGAAGGCATAGGTGCGAACCGGGCCATCAGTCGGGTAGTTGCCATTGTATCCGTACAGAGGAGCCTTCTCGGTGCCGGCGAAGATGAGGAATAGGAGGATCGACACCCCCATACAAGCCGCTGGAGGGGACGAGGGTCAGAACGTGCCATGGAATCCGATGGAGTTAGCCTACCGGAAAACATGGACATGAAGGACACATGATGCAGAGTACGGGGGGCCGACATCACGATACCCATGAGCATGACAATCACGGAAAACACCACGGTGCATAAAGAGTGGTCCGACAGCGTGTTGAGGATCTTTGCCCCCGTGAGAATGTGAAACCCGATCAAAAGAATATTGTTGGCCAACAACATGAATCCAGTAAAGGTATATGCAATCCGACTCTTGCCGAACGCATAGTAGCCAAAGTCACCTGTCCATTCTCCTGCATGAGATTCTTGTGTCCGCGGAACTGGCTGACCGGCGAGGATGTAACATACAGATATCCATGATTTGGGGATGTTTCATGATGAATTTGTGCATCGTAATGGACGTTATCCAGAACAGGGCCCCTGCAACCAGCATGGTGAGGATACCCGGAACCCACCCCAAGACCCTAACGGCATCATCGCTCTCAGTATTGCAGGCCACTCAGGGTTATGTAGTTCCCAACTCACGAGAGAGACCATGACTGGGCCATAATGGCCAAACACACTTGTTCCCCCGCTAGTAACCAGGCAGCTTTCTGCCATGACATTGTTCGTAGCTTAATATCATGCTGGTGATCTAAAGGCAGATAGATGTGCCAAACCCTGATTAGTAGGCGGCAGAGGATTCAAAGATGAGGGTAAAAAGAAAAGCTTACCTGCAACAATGATGGCAGTCAAGGTATCGTCCGAGCTGGAGAAGTCCTGGTCGATCTCGTCGACCTCGCCGGGGGCCTTCTCGGCCTTGTCCTGGGCAACATACGCGGGTTGAGACATGTAGAACAACAACTATTGACGACGCATTCCAAGTCACAATCCAGCGGAAACTAACGGATAGCAAGGATCGGCTTCAAACCCAATCCCCACTCCGGGCTTCGACATGATATATAAAGTGGAATTTGCTATTTTTTTTTTTTTTTTGGACTATAGATTGCAAACCCTAAAGTTGGGGGAATGACGCGATATCAACAAATCGCACGTGCTCGGAACCCTTATCAGACCTTTTTTTTTTTCCAGAGCCAATAACCCCGACTTGATAGTAACGATACGGGCAAATGTCCTCCGTACTCTATGTTGACTTTGATGCCTTGCCCAAGATGGAATGGAGGGATTGGGCCAAGAAAAGCTTAGCGCGATGAGGGGGAGATGGAAGCGAGAATATGAGGAAGATGAAACTGAGGATAGAAATACTGAAGGTACTACCGTGGTGTAGAAGACGGTATCTGGCGGAGACCTAGTTTACTCTCAGGCTAGAGGCTGACTGGCCAATGGTTAAGCTTCTTTGGTAGAGAAATTCAAGCTGTTATTTAAGTGGCGACAAGAAGTAAAGTATGGGAGGCCGAGTGCATATTTGAACGGGGCAGGTTAGTATTTTAGAGAAAGTGAGGAGAGATTAAGGTCTGAGCACAGAGGATGCTGTAGTCGATCTCTATTCCGCTGTAGAGTGCTTCCACGATCTAGCTGCAGCTGCTCTGCAGTCCGCGGCGCGCCCAGTGACAAAGACCTCCCTCTGGCCCTCGAGATCCGGCAGGGCTGACGCAACTCGTTCAGATAGCACAACTTCATTGGGTGGCGAACAGACACCGCAGCCCGCGCATGTGCCGTGCGCCGTACACCGATGTACCTTGGGAATGAAGATCTCGTATTGCATGTTGATCAGCGCATATTGTGACTCAGCGACACACGGCATGTTGGAGCATCACTATCTGACCTGATCCACTTTGAATTCGCAGCCTGGGTGATGTGGACTGAGCCCCAGCATGGAGGCATCACGTACTCCGTGCTCTGTCAGGAAATTGCTATATTTGGGCTGCACTCTGGACACCCAAACCCCAACAGTGCTTCTACTGGGTTCCGTTCGTGTCCAGGGAAAAGGGCTAAAGAGGGGTCAATGTGGCGAAGGCGAAACGAAACCAAAAACCAGCCTGTATGTATTGATACTTGACTGGGGCTAGTTTCAGCCATCCTAGCCGATCGCGAATTAAGGAAGTCGGTGAGAATCGGGAACGAGAGAAGAGTGGGAAAGGTCCTGTTGACTTCCAATCATGTGCGCATCCCAGCCCTGATCCAACATCCAGAGAGGGGCAAAGTGAGCCACACCACTGTGGCTATGCCTCTGCTAGAATAACAATAATAATGTTGAATGGCAAATGGTTTGGACTCTTGGAGTATTCCGGTTCCTTCCGCCACTCCTCTGTCCTCTGCGGGGGGTGTATAATTCTACGAAATGCTGGATTAAGAAAGCCACGGATCTCATCATTGAAACCCCCTGACGACGGCGCAATGGCACCTTTAGTAGTAGCCAGTCAAAAACTCTCCTCCTGCCGTCCACCGTCCAGATTTCCTCTCCATGCTCAAAATCGGAGTCCAGATTCCAGAAGCCAGGTCCTGGCGCGTAATTTACACCACCCGTGGGCCTAGCTCCTTCTTCCTTGCAAGCCTCCCAACGAGTCCCTCCCTCCCCCTCCCTCTCTCTCGGCTGAAGCCTGCGACTCAATAATACGTCCTGGAAAGAAGCCCATTATTGCTTTGGCGGAGATCGCCGCCAATCATTTAGCGCCAACGCGTCCATTCCAGCTTTTTGGGGTCCTGTGCAGCGGGGCGATCCACCGAAGAAAGCTTAGGCGGGTTTCGATGGTATTACATTTACTCGTACTATCAATTCAACCATCTGTGGTGTGCGAGAGAGCGAGAGACTCTTCTCGCCGTGTACGGAGTACTGCTAAGGACTAACTGCTTTGGAACTTGCCCCTCGTCGAATGCCCCGCGCCTCTGTTGGGACCATGCGCCGTCTTCGTCAATATAAATACAGCTCCTTGGGCTTCACTCCTCCTCCTTTCTCTTCTCTCTCCAATTCACCTACCACTCTACTCTCTCTCTCTCTCTCTCTCACGTTTCTTTAAACACTATCCTACATATCTATCACCATGGGTTGGTTCGGTAAGCTCTCTCCACCTAGATGCTACCAACAGTTGAGCCAGTGCTGACCCCCCCCCGCTCTCATCTATTAGATGACAACAGTGACCAGGCTCAGTCCTACGACCAGTACCGCAACCTGGACAGCAACAACGACGAGCACAAGGCCAAGTTCAGCCATGAGCTTATTGCCGGCGCTGCTTCCTACGAGGCCATGAAGGCCTACGAGAACCACGTCGCCAAAAACGGTGCGTTGCCTGCTTTCCCTACCCTGTCCCACCTCTCTCAAATCCGAGTATAACCCGGCACAATATTGTAATACTGTCAACTTGAGGACGACGGCTGACCCTCAATCCTAGGCCAGCCCCCCAGCCACGAGAAGGCCAAGGAGCTCCTTGCTGGCTTCGCCGGTGCCTTCATCGACCGTGAATTCGAGACCAAGGGCCTTGACTTCATTGACCGCGAGAAGGCCAAGAGACACGCCGAGCAACAGCTCCACGAGGCCTCTGCTCAGGATTGGTAAAGGGTGTAGTGTCGTCTGGTACGACCCTGCAGGAAACCTTTGTAGATAGTCATCACTGAGATCGATGCTGTTTATGAACGAATATATACCATTTATACTTGATCCACTTTTCTGTCTAGACCTCGTAGAACCCTAGTCAAAACACCATCCAATCTTTTTCTTCGTCCCCGCTTGATGGAGAAGGAACCACTGCTAGCTAGGAACACAATCACCAGATGCTTCGTTGCAAAGCCACGCACTGTAACATCATCCGACAGTTTCTTATTGCCCAGTGACCTTGGATTCCCTGCATTATAGAATGCTCACTATGAGCAACAATTTCCGGATGACAAAATGGCGCCTGTTCATACGGCCAACACAGCAATCAATAATGACACTAGGAGGAAAGGAACCACAACAACAACCACCGCAAATCCAGACCCATGTGACCGATACTGACCTTGAAACGAAAGCTTACCCAGGACTTCAGCGCGCGGGAACGCAATGCCCTGCTCCGTTTTAGCGAGCTGGGATGCACGGTCCGGGTACCGGGGAGGATTCCATAGATACGAGACGGGGACCCAGAGATTGGTAATGGCAAGGTAGAAAATATGGAGGAGCGGTGGCCAGGCCAAGGTGGTCACAAATGAAGTCCCCAGAGTCCCAGTATCATCGGTGATGGTTCTCCAGATCGAGAAGGCGGCCGCGCTCAGAGTGACGAGGAGTAGAGAAACGGCGTAGATAACCCCGTTCTCCCATAGCAGCTGGGCCTTTTGACACAACGATGCGTAGCCTGCTCGGTTCCATGAGTTGGCAACGCTCCCGGTAACGAATGACCCCTTGGGCTTGCTGGAAAAATATTGGAATCTTAGGATGGCGAAGAGATGTGCTGTCACGGGGGTTGGTTGTTCCTGTTTAGCCAACCGGGTGCAAAATATGATTTTTAAATGGGCAGGGGGGGGGGGGGGGGTGCACAACTTACTACCGGCAAGCCAGCTATTCTCGAGGTGAGAAAACAGTGGGACTCGGAATCCTGTGTAGGCGGCTTGTAACCATGCATAGAGCCATGTCAGAGCCATGTGCGTCACTGCCATAGCCATCTGGGCTTTCACCAGCAACGGCGATGGCGTCGGAATGAGATGATCTGACAGCAACAACACTGGAATCGTTGAGAATCCAACAAAGGAGCTGACGAGTCCAAGGACGATTTGCATTCCATTAAGGGCAATGCTCCATTGCAACTGGCGGGGGATGCTTTTGTTTGTGGGTGGACGTAGCGCATTCAGCTGTTGCGAGTGTCCAATATTCCATCGGTTTCTTTGCGCAACATGTCCCTGCAGGGAGCTTGGAACCAGGCCGAATTGCAAAGGCTCTTCAACCTGGATGATAGTATGTCCACGACCTTGTAAAATTAAGGACAGCTGCCAGTCCTCCGAGAAGGAAAAGGTGGGATATCCGCCGGTATCGAGGATCACTTGCCGTCGAAAGACCGCTCCGGATCCCGCATCTATCGCGATGCCTTGGTAGTCGAGCTCGGTATTGTGACAAGCATAGAAATGAATGCGAGACTGAGAGAGAGGATCCCCCTGAGGCAAGTTATAGTAGTGTTGTCTTGTTGTGAGCAATGCCGCCTGTGGATTTTGCAGCAAATGAGGCAATGTGGCACGCAGGAAGTTCCGGCCCGGGAGGCAGTCTGAATCCAAGACTACGCAGTATTCCGGTTGGAAGTCCTCCTGCAATGAGAATAGGGCGAAGTTCAGATTCCCCGCTTTGGCAAATACGCGGCCTGAATGCTTTCCGCGAGTATGATAGGAGAGCTGCGGCCATTTGGACTGCAATTCGGAGACTGCGATCCGTAGTGCCTCGGATCCTCCATCATCCAGGAGTAGGACTCGGAACTCCGAGGCTGGATAGTCAATGGAGCAAGCCGCTCGCACAGTATCCAGGATAATGTCCAGGGGCTCCCCGCAACAGGCCACCAGCACGTCAACCCGCGGAAGATTTTTAGTACCGCGAAGTCGCAGCTGCTTCCGGAGCAACGGGGGCTTACACCCCGTCGCGACAGTAAGGAGTTGGCTTTGACGGGATAGACCTAACAAGTCAACCTAAGGCCCATAATTCATCCTGGGGAGAGGGATCAGGGGGGCTCCTTACGAGCAAATATCCATTCGACCATGATCATGAGCCACATTTGCCAGGTTTGACCCAGGCTGGTGACGACGACGCCCACCCGGAGAAGAAAGTAGATATCAGTGGTCCATACGGCTGCCTGGGCCACAAAGTGCAGGGACTTTCGATATCTTAACCCCGCGAGCATCTGCTGGGTCGGCTGCAACTCCTGGATCTCATATGGGGCTTTGGTGGACATTTTGACAAGGGGATTTTAGCAGCCCGAATGAGGGTAAATGAATAATATCAGGCCCCTGCTCGATTTGCTCACTGTGTCGCCATTGTACCAGTTTTGCTATCTCACCCTCTCTCTGTAAATCAAAAAGGGAGCCGAGAGAAATTCGGAAGTTGGGGGTTTGGGCTTCATTTCAATTAGTGTGTTTGGGTCCTACATTTCTTGTCCTTCACGGCGGTATTGGCTAGCTGTAAGCTTCTCGACGCCACAAAACTGCTCCTAAGCCAAAAAAGAACTATACCGTGGTGAAATAGCGGTGACGAGGATATTTTTGCGTGTGAAAATAACGCTGAGCCGGATCTAGAATTGAGTTGCAGAAGAGGCTTAGGAGGGCTAACAAATAACTAACATGTCTACAGTGCTACACGGGTAGTTGCTATTACAGTGTTTAATGCCAAACCCTGAAACGAAAAGCTTCCCCGGAATCTTAACCGTTGACATCCAGCATAGAGTGCATTGTTGTTGGCTAAACCACACGATTCCAAAGCCAAATACATAATTATATCAACAAACCCCCTGAAATCCGAACCGAGCCGAACCGGCACAAAGACCGTAGACGACCCCGCGAGCCAAGGATTTTGTGGGGATTAGATCTCTTTCTCGCCTCATTTGGGGGAAAGACAGCATAGCAATAATAGGGTAGGCAACCATAGGGTGTCGGTACACACGGAATCCTTGCCTAGTTGTACGGTTACGGTCTGGCAAAATTAGGTACGGAGTACTCGCAGTCGCATTCAAATTGACAAGCCCGGCTTGAGGCTAAGTAATCCTATCCCGGCCAGATAGCTATTGTGTATACCAGCAATATATGTAGATCTTAGATTATCATCATGGACAGTAGAAACACCCATCATTCGACCCAGCGAACGCCAACTTTACCAATGAAAGAGCTATTTTACAGCTCATCCTTGGACACTCCTTCAATTTCCATCAACTCAGTCTCGAACACCAGCGTAGCTCCTCCGGGGATGGGGCCGACCCCGCGATCTCCATACCCATACTCAGGCGGAATAGTAAGAGTCCGCTTCTCCCCAACGCACATGTCTAGAAGACCTTCGTCCCATCTAAAACCAGTCAGCTATGGCCGAACACAATGCGTGATCCCTTCAAGAATAAAATAAGAAAAGCACGCGCGTACCCCTTAATGACTCTGCCTGCACCGAGAGGGAACTTGAGGGGAGAGCCACGGTTATAGCTCGCGTCGAATTCAGACCCATCCGAAGCGAGGGTACCTCGGTAGTGCATGTGCACTACATCGCCTTTGGCAGTTTTGCGCGTACAGCTAACGGAGTGAGTGGTCTCGATCCCGAGCTCGGCGGCATGGGTTAGGGAGGAGAGGGCGAGGGTGAGGAAGGTGGCGAGAAGTGGAAAGTGCATTGTGGCGGTTGGATAGTCTGGGTTGGATTTTGTATGAATGAAGTGTTTCAGACGAGTGGGATTGTCTGGAGATGTATATCTAGTAGCTCAAGTTAATGAAACGTGGTTAGTTTGAGCAGGAGCGAAGAAGGAGTGGAGGCTAGCAAGTTCTTGTGCTTCTCAATGTCAATGTCGCGAAACTCTTGAAAAGCGCCTCACAGAAGGTTGCCAATACCTGCTAATGGAATTGAGGTCAACAAGGACAGTCTTATGTCTTCAGACTCTTCTTTCCATAATGTTGTCAACTCGGAATGGATGACGCCGCAACATGCAGGGGTATATCACGTGGCATGTGCATATTATGATGACTCAGCTATACTGTTCACTTACCTAATTTGGAACAGTTCTTCATCAGTTACAACTAGAATATAGGGACCGGTAATCAAGGCTGAAAATAACCACTTTTACCACTATTTACGGCCACATTTCTACCTGGATTTTACTATTAACCCGTCCCTCTTACTTCCTCTCGCATGATTTGTACCTCACTATTCTACACCTGCCAAGTACTGTTTAGTGATGGTCATGGTGTACATAACAGATCAAAGCAGATGTCCGAACTCTTCAGCAGCTAAGCTCATCGGGCAAAGCTGCGCAAGATAAGAGACAAGAAAATCATAAACAGAAAGCCATGGGATCTTTGGATTCAGCCATTAAGCAACATTTCCAAGGTGGGAACCAGGAAAGTTCTGGGAAGAAATAGCGTTTGGAAATGAGGCAGTTTCAGTTTGAGTTGTCTTCGAAAGCTTCTTGGAGATTTTTGTCATATTGTTCTCTGTCTGCAAGTTTGCGGCCTGCAATGTGCCCAACATTCCTTTCGAAAAAAAAGGGCATTACCACCCCAAACTCCTCCTCATAGTCCTGGCAAAAGAGAGGTTTGATATGCTTGCTAAATATCGTAAAAAGTCCTGAAGGGCTTGAGAGAGCTAGTGAATACCAAAACGCTCCTCTTTCCCAGGATCGTTTCATGAAGTCCGAGAGGCGTAGGTCAGCTGCTCCATAGTTACTTATAGCAGAGTCAAAGTCCTGTTCTTGCATTGACAGGACTTCCATGAACTCCTGTCGAATTGGGTCGTATTCTGCTGTAGTCAATTGATCAATGCCTTTATTTATGAGCCAGTAAGGAGGCCCGAACATCTCGACCGGCTGAGTGCAAGCCCATTCCAGATCTACTAGGCATGTTATATGCCATTCCGCGTCAACGAAGATGTTACTCTGGTGAAGATCTGTGAAACAGAAGATAAATGGGCCCCGTCGAAAGCTTCGACTAAAAATTGACTGAAAAACTGTCCTCATAGCAGTTAATATAGAAAGTTGGTAAGCACAATCTCCAAGATTATTGACAGCATTAGGTTGATACCGAAAACGATTGTCATGGATTCCAAGTATATCAACCACGTAGGAGTCTATAGTTGAATAGGTATAATCCCGAGGTATATTAGTAGGGATCTCCTCATTTTCCAACTGTTGGAGCTCCATCGAAAGTGGCCGGTTTGTAAGACACAAAAACCCATCATTATCAATGATAAATGAACCAATCCGCGGCAAGGGAATCCGAGTAATGTTCAAGAGAATCCGGGAGAGATCACGGAACAAATTTGTCCTTAACTTTAGGTCATGTTGCCCTTCTATCCATGTATGAGAGAGCATAGATCCACGTGTCTCTTCAATAAATTCAATCAGAAGGTAGCCGCTGTCGACTATATGCTCGACAAAAATTGAATCTGTGTTCTGATGGCGGGCGTAGTTTGAAGGAGTTGAATCCTTTACCCATGATAGAATTTTCTGACGCAGGAGTTGGAAATAGCGAGGGAAAAATGGCAGGAATTCATGTCGAGTGAACTGTGTTTAGTAAATGAGTGACAGAAATCGGATACATCGAAGGCAATCCATACCGTCTCGCCTGTGGACAAAGCAAAGCCATATAATCTTGGGATTGGCACTTCGGGGCAGTTCCTTTGGAGCCATGCATAAGACCCTGCTTCACACAGGAGTTTCTCGTCGCAATTTCCAGGTCTGAATCTCTCCCCCAGGCGATAAGGTAACGGAAACCGCATGAGAACACGCTTGCCGTGCCAACTATCAATTGTGACGGGGACACAGACATTAAAACTGCCATGAAGCCAGTTTTCTACGTCTGCCACATGGCATTCCGCGGACGATTTCAGGCCAAGATGGTGGGTAACAGCAGCCTTCATCCATTCACGTCTGTCATGAAGTTGAGCGAAGAATCTAGTTTGCTCGGAATGGTATTTAAGTTGATGAAGAACATTGAACTCTTCGCCTTTGGCATCTGAGTACGTGATCTTTCTTCGAAGGAGTTGTCGAGTTGTAGGCATCATGACAAGTTTGGGGAAGTTGGTTAATTCACAAATTCAGGAGAAGTGAGCCAATACCTATTCGAATTTGGTGCAAACAGTGCAAACATAAATTGGATACGTTCTGAGTCTACTCCGTATTGTATATAAGTGGAAAGAACTGTTAAACCTTCAGTTTTTGAAAGGATATATGAGGCTAAATATCCAGGAAAACTGTCACAATGCTTTTAGTATCCTAAATTGAGCTTCTTCCCCTGACAAGATCTATTTACGGCTAGAGGGCTATTTGCAGCGCATTTTTCTTTTCTTTCCCTTGAGCCAGGCGCACAAATCAAGTTATTGGCTAAGTATGATTTGAGAGATTTTGGATAGAATTCACGTAATACAATCCACTAGTGGCTGAGCGTACCTTGAATGGCTGTTTCGCTGAGGCACGGCCTGTCATCCATACTTCGGAGGGTCACTGAAGCCTTACAACTCGCACATCGCCGCTGTTCCACATCAAAGAGAATAATTTGTCCGGATGTTGCAAGTCGTCGCCGTCTATATAATCCAATTGTATGCCGCAACATGCGAGATCAGCACGGCTGGGCCAAAAGCAAAGGCCCAGGACGGGCAACGCCGGAAAGGGGAGAGGTTTGGTAGGTATAAGGGGTAACGCGTAATCAGCCTTGGTTAGAGCCTGTTCGGGGCTTGGAGTATCAAGGCTTTCTTGGGCGAGGAAAAATCCTCTGCTGGTAGCGGCTGGATGAACCGAACATATGACTCATCTCGCTATATCCAAGCAAAAAGAAAGGGAAATTTTTCAGCTGAAGGGGCTCCAAATAGACGCGGTAGGGAATCTGGAAGTGGAGGGGACGAATCCAGCGACGTGCAGCCGCAATTTCCGACGAGAAAAGGGGCCAAGGGGGCAGGCATCTTTGTAGCAGTTGAGAAACAAAAAGAAATCAGAAAGGCGAGGACAATTCTTGTATACTGATACGCAGCCAGCGGGCGGTGAGAACCATACGGCGCAAACCGGAAAAACTAACTCAAAATGGGAATTCAGTTCCGCGAGGTCAGATTATAGCTTCGACATAGTCTCTATCCAGCACCATCAACTCCATGTTCGAGGAGTTTGGGTTGTGCAAATTAGACCCTAAGGTCATCGAGCAGAATCCATATTGATAACTATTGATTTCGCCTGCATCGTGAGGTGCTTTTTACGAATCCGGAAGAGCGAGTGGAAATGGTGGCGGCCAAATTCAAGCATCAGAGAATAACCCAAATGCATGCTCAAATTGGTCATTGCGAACTTGAATTGGATCTTTCGATATGATAGGATCGGAAAACACGCAACAAAGCTCTTGAGCTTTTATATGACTGACTTGCGGAAACATACAATGCTTCGCCCAGCGCCACTGGCCTGCACCGAGTGCCGGAAGCATCATATCAAATGTGATGCAGAAAAGCCTTCTTGTTCTCGCTGTAAAGACGCCCACCTTGCATGTGTTTATCTCCCTTCCCGACGCGGAGGGAGGCGCAAACCTGCCAATACCCATCGACTGGATCACAGTGCAAATCGTGAATCAGTTGTTGAACCACAGACCCCAAAGCCTACATCCACCTCCATAGACACAATATCTAGACCCTTTGATCATGGCTCAATCAGGTATGAGCAACAGTCACCAACTATACCCCCTTCTGATGACCTCAATGGAGTATTTGTTCCCGATTCTCGTTTGGTGCTTCTGTACTATACAAATTTCCACTCAGGCCACCCAATTCTTGTTCCACCAACTCTCTACGAAGGCCGCCAGTATCCTTCCTATTTACAGCAAGTTGTCAAATTCATCGGCAGCCATTATTCATTGGTTTTGTCCAATGACACATTTTATGAGGCAACTGCAGTCGAGTTGTCCACGAGCCTTGAGAGAACACCATGCATGGTCCAGGCACTCCTCCTATATTCCATCATCATGTACGCGCGCAACCAAAGCTCACAGGCAGATCACGCCTTCTCCCGAGCCGTTGATATCGCTTTGGAGCTCGGCATGTACCGGAAAGACTTTGCAAACACCTTTTCAGGTAGCCAAGAACCCGAGGCAGAGAGCTTACGGCGGACGTGGTGGGAGCTTTTCTTCACCGAAGTGTACATGGCCAGCTTGCAGCAAAAGGTCAATCTCCGGTGCGGGAATGTACCATATGATGTCGCGCTTCCATGCGAAGACGCTTCCTATGCGTCTCCCGATTCGATCCCGCCGCCCCCAACGCTTGCGGCTTTCAGGATGCGAATATTCATGGACGATGACCAAGAGGCCCCATTGTTCCGCTATTCGTCCTATAGCTACCGTATCGAAGCCGTTCGCATTCTTGCCCGGGTGCTTGTCTTGAATAGCTTGCCTGAGACCCATAACGACCACCTCCAAGCATTGGTCAATGCGCTCGTCAGCTGGGTAAATCACCTCCCGCGAGACAAGGTGGACGTCGTGGACAAGTATGGCAATGTCGACGAAATGCTATTCCAAGCTCATATCACAATCCACTACGCTGCTATGCTCTTACACTTGCCTCGCAGTAATTTGCGACCCAAATTTCCCAATACGGAGCTCAGGATTTGCCCGGGAACCCCATTCCGGCTATCGCCTTCTCTGACCCGCCACGTCCACGATGTCAAAGCTACGGAATCCTCTAAACAATTATCCAATCTTCTCTTTGTCCGTCCCAACGCGCAAGGCTATAGTCCTTTCATTGTGTGCAGCCTGGTATTGTGTGGAATGGTGCAGCTTGCGACGAGTGAAAGCCACTCCTCTGATTGTTTTGACCATCATTGTAACCGGGTTGTTCTTGTGCTTGGGTGTCTCAAGCTCTTGAAGAAGAAGAGCTGGTCACTTGCGCAAGAGGCGCATCGATACCTGCGACAGGCGGCCACCCAAACTATTACGAGTTGGGTCGATTCTCCATCTTCCCAAGGCAGCAACACCTTGCCAACGACTACAGGACCCGACCATCCTGGCAACCTGGGCTTCGGTGGACTGAGTCCCGGGGCGAGTGCAAATGACCTCTTTTCTCCTAGACTTCTCTCGGCTTACATCGACCCAACCTGCAATGACCCTTTTTTGATAAATCGAGTCCCGGGATTTGATACTCTGTGACAAAATGAAAATTACGAGGATAATACATAATAAAATCATCAGCTGTAGATGATGCTCCGCCAACCATTTCCAGTAGAGCAACTCCACCGCCCATAGCAATCGGCGACTGAACTGATTATGACGGGAGGCCGGCCATTGCACTCGGCCGAATCATCGGAGATTTTCTCGGGCGATAATCAGACATCCGGAGATTGATTACTCGGGATAGAATGGGATGAAGGGATTTTCAGCAAGCAACGGCGATGAAGAAATCCTATACCTTTTAACCCTAATTCCTGAAGCTTGCAAAGGGCCGGAGAACTTGCGGTTCAAAGCGATGGACAAGACCGTCTGTCCTGTACAGATATCCAGCGGAGAAACCGGAAGGGCGGGAAGAACGGGGAGACGACCAACTTGCCAGATATATCAACATCCATAGCTTAGTCGTATTCCGTGACCATTTCTCTTGCTTCTCTTTATACTAGCCAGAGGCGCCATTGTAATATCATTGGCTCCTGATTCCCTTGCCCGGATCCCCAGTCAGGAAAGGAACCCCCCCCCCTTTCCCGGGACCTGAACGATGACCTCGCTCTTCCGCCGCCTCTTGCCCAAGCCCGTTGCCAACACCGGCTCTCAACTGCGTGACCACCAGGCTAATGAGCGGACATTTCTGTCCTGGACGCGTATGGGGCTGGCCTTTGCAGCGATGGGGTTAGCTTTCGGTCGCTTGGGTCTTATTGAACACCTATTCAATCCTCGCGCCACGGTCCAACTACCTCAGGTCTCCCAGGTCTCCCAGGTTCACTCCACGAGCACCCAAAGCTCTGGCCAAAGCACGGATCCAAAGCCAGAGCATACCCTGAAGAACTATACACCGTCGTCGATAGGGAACAGCCCTGACCTCGTTGCCAGTCGACTGTGCCAGGCAATCAGCGTCTGGTCGTTTGGATATGGCCTCTTCCGGTATATCTCAGTGAGGAGGAACCTCGGCAAGGGCCAATTCGTTCCCGCGATCTGGGGCCCAGTCCTCATGACATTTGGCACATTTGGAGTGGTTGGTAGTGTCATCCAAATGGACTGGAAACACCCACCGTCCTCCGCATTCCAGAAGGACAGGACCGTCTAACACCAGATCAGAGAGAGGGTTGACGACGCTACAAGGTATATTCGAAAATCGCTTGTGAGGCCGGCACATTAATTGACTTTGTTCCCGAATTACCAGCGATGGGGGGGCATTTCCGGAACTGAAAAATCTTATTAGATATAGAGTAGACTACAATAACGGAACATAGAAGCATAATTTCATTCATCCAGAGCCATGGAAAAGACGAAGATTTCATACCTGTAAATAGGAAATTATGTAATACTTCTCTGGAAACTTAACAAAATAGCAATACTAACTTGTTATAGAGTAGCCCCTGGGCTAAAAATTGATATATGGCAGGAGAGCAATATTTATATTTTCCCTTCACTTGTATATAAAGCACTGGAAACCCTCGTGAACGGAACCCTCGTGAACGGGATACAAAAGCAGGCATATTGTGCCTCAATTCTCACAATGGATTCCCCCAGATCTGACCCATCTTTCTCTCTACTGGTTTCGCCTGCTGAGCTACACAACGCTCTAACCAATTCATCCTGCTCGTCTCGCCGCATTATCCCCCTGGCAGTAGGCCGGAAATCTCATATCCCCTCCTATGAGGCCCAACATATCCCGGGGTCCATGTATGACTCTCCATCCTTGCTCCGTATTCAATGCTAATCCTGAGACCTCAGATTCATTGACCTGGATGAGATGAATGATGCTACCTCACAGTATCCGCAAATGCTTCCAACGCCTGCCCATTTTGCCCATTGCATGACGGGCTTGGGCATTCACCCAACCGACGTCCTTGTCGTATATGACACGCTGGAAGTAGGACTCTACTCATCTCCGCGCGTGGCCTGGATGTGTCGCTATTTTGGACACGGCACCGTGCACGTTTTGAATAATTTTCCATCCTACGTGGAGGCGGGCCACCCTGTTGCGGTTGGGCCGTTGTCAACGCCTGTTCCTGCGTTGGAGGCCTATCCGACTCGGGAGCCACGGGCTCCAACACAAGTCATCTCGTTTGAAGAGCTGCAGGACCTTTGTCTTGGGAAGAGTGAGCAGAGAGGGTATCGAATCCTAGACGCCAGAATCCCCGGCCGGTTTTCGGGAGCTGAAGCGGAGATCGATCCGACACTACGATCGGGGCATATGCCTTGCGCTCTCAACGTCCCTTTTGCGTCGATCTTGAGTCCGGATAAAACTATATTACCGGCTGCAGACCTGAGACTGCTTTTCGGTAAGATTGGCGTGCACGAGGCGCAACCATTGGTCTTGACTTGTAACTCGGGTGTGACGGCGGCGGCACTGGACTTGGCCCTGAATGTCGCTGGATATAAGATGGAGAGGAGGCTATATGACGGAAGCTGGATGGAATGGACACGGAGGGCAGACAAGGATGGCTTGATTTTGGTGGATTGATATGGATGCTATCCTTACACCGTAGCATGATTCATTAGTTCTCAGAGAATAATTCCCGATCTATCGCACTTTCTATAGATGTATAGTCTAAAATCTAGCCCTAACACAAAACCAGCAAAAGAGATCTAGCTCAGGTATCTGTGATGGGTTACAAATCGCCAGTTTTTCACCTAGTTATTCGGAGCTTTCCTTCGTTGTTTCTCACGGAGGTCTGCCAGACACGGCGCCACAAACAGGCTTCGGTTAAATATGCCTTTGGCTGTCAATGCCGAAACCACGATCCAGAACACGACAACACACAGGGAGAGTATCTGTCTTGCATTAGTCTTAGCGCGAAGATTCAACAGACCGGGGCCATACCGTTCCCAGGACTCTAAAGAATCTAGAGGGCATGTCGCGTGCCAGTTGGCAAGTACAGGTAGTAAAAACACCCAGCGGGAAGGTAAACGCCCACCAGCTGAGGTTGAAAGGAAATTTCTTGCATCGTATAATTGATCCGATGGCGAAGAATAGCCATAGAAGGCCAAATGACCAGAGAATCAAGCCGACAAGAAACCCTAAATCATAAAAGATCTCCCCCGCCCCAGCTGACAGCGTACTCGTCTGGGGGAAGATTGTCTGCGCCACGCTTCCGAGCTTCTGGATCCTATATTATTTTTTTTTTTACCTCATGTCAATCATCGCGTATTGAAATATGGTCTTGTATAACGGAGACACTTACCCGTATCCGCCTTGCCCGAGAGGCCCAAGAGGCAGAAAGGTGCTCACAATCACAGCCTTGGGCGGTAGCTTGTATAGGAATAACCGCATCAGATAGATGGTAATCACCATGAGGGCAAGAGGGACCCCGACCCCCCAGAGAACATAGCTAGCTATTAGAGTCCCCAGGGCATATTGTGGATCTGGTAGCACCTCGGCCACGATAGCTCCCGACGCAGCGGCGACAACACATGCGACAATTGGGAGCAGCCATCCCGCGGCCATTGACGACAAGCTGATCTCTGTTTTCCTGGTCATCCTTTTTTTTTTTCCAGTCAGTCACTTTGACCCTGTGTCGGAATAATGGAGAACCTACATCACAAATGGTATCCCGAAGCAAGTTAGAACAGACACGACAGCGTCCACAATCCACATTGCCCATGCGAAATACCTAGCCCATTCCCCCCATGCAGGCACGCAGACAAAGCAAAACATGTTTATGATGGTCGCAAACCCCATTGGCAAAGTTCCCAGAAACAGCGACTGGGCCGGATGAGTGACCATGATGTGGAAGACATGCGGATACAGGACGTAGCGCGTGATAGTCAAAGCAAGGAAGATGGCGAATAGGAGGACGTTGAAGGCAAATATCACCACAGATATCCAATAGAGCCACCTCGCGTTGTATGGCAGGGTATTGAGGAGAATCGAGACGATCCCCGTCCCCATGTTCGTTGAAAACCAGCTTGCGAAAGAACTGTCAGTAGCTGCTGGATTGAAAGAAACCCGCTCGGGGACCTACGCTGGAGTAAAATTAAGCACAATCTGACGCCAGGCACTATCATGATTTGACATCCCGAGGCCCTTTTCCGCCGGTTGCTTGGAGCATATTGGAGTGCAAGTAGTACCACCAGGGCCGGGAATTTCCAAGGGTAAAGCCATCGTTATAGGGGATGAATCAAATAACAACGTTGAATTCCGCGAGTCGCTTAGGGATCAATCTTCCATCATATAAGAGATTTCGACTGGAAAAATTCCTGAAGAAAATCAGGTCCAGGAGAATTTCTACTCCATACTCTGCGCTGTGATGGAGCCAGTCGCCGAACATTCGGCGACTGGCAATTGTCTCACTCAACCCTTGAAAGTACTACAGTAGTATACAGTACCTGAGTCTCTAACCAAGACGCGATTCAGCTCTCTCCGGGATCATTCTCCCTATATAATAATAATAATAATAATGCAGATGTATCTGTAGGTGACACCTGAACCATACCCTACGAGACTAATAGTCCGTCCACTATGGAGCCCATTGTACACTCCATCTTCGAGAAACAGACCTCTACCTGGCAGTATATCGTTGCATGCCCCCAATCCCGGAAAGCTGCCATTATCGACCCAGTGCTGGATTTCGACTCTGCCTCGTTGAAAATTAGCACAACCTCTGCCGACGAGCTTCTCAAGGTTGCCAGGGATCACAACTATACTGTCGTGTGGCTTCTTGAAACCCATGCCCATGCTGACCATCTTACTGCCGCCCACTATATCCAGCAACAAGTGTCTGCAGCCCATCCGCCCGGGACCCCCAAGATCTGCACGGGAAAGGGGATTCGGCAGGTACAAGCTACATTTGCTCGGAAATACCGCGTGCCTCAGAACGAACTGGATGATGCATTTGATCACCTTTTCCAGGACGACGAAGTCTTTCACATCGGGTCCCTGACTGCACACGTTCGTCACCTCCCCGGCCACACTCCAGACCATAGCGGATACCAGATCGGCAGCAACGTGTTTGTGGGCGACTCGATCTTCAATCCCGACGTGGGCAGTGCCCGGTGTGATTTCCCTCACGGCGATGCTATCATTCTATACCAATCGATCCAAAAACTACTCTCCCTCCCGCTGCACTGCCGGCTTTATACGGGACACGACTACCCCCCGGCGGATTCAGGCCGAGATCCGATTCCCTACGTAACGGTCGCAGAGCAACGGAAGGGAAACAAGCATGTCAGCCAGGGAACCAAGCAGGAGGACTTTGTTCGCTGGCGACGGCATCGAGACTCCGGGCTCGGGGAGCCAAAGCTCCTGCATCCAGCGCTCCAGGTCAACATCCGTGGAGGACGTCTACCACTTAGTCCGGATGGTGCCAAAGGAGCGTTTTTATTGATGCCAGTGCAGATTCCCGGAGGTATGCTGTAGACCGTTTCTGTATTGCACGGATATTGTGGCTACGGAAATCAAATCACATTTAATATTGTCGAACTTTACCGCTGAGCTAAAAAAGGTGTCAAGACAGAGCTTTCTAGCTGATATGTACAGTATTATATTGGTTCACAAATATTCGGTCTATGATTTTAGTCAACATATTCCCAGCGTAGGTCTGAACTATGCATTCAGCTCCATGTAAGCCGGTTCAACTGAATTCAGAACATTCTATAATCTATATAAAAAAAAAAAAAAAAAAAAAAAAAGGGAAAAACACTGTTCGTAAATCAGGGGCTGACTCATGTCAATCGGCGATTTCATCCACTCGCCGATTGCCCGGAGTTCCATTACATACGACACCAACATTCTTCAACGGCTTTTTTAAGTCATGTTAATCTAAGTCACCCCCGGCCACTGTCGTGGAATTTTAGATTACTATTAGCCTTTATGCAATTCTTATGCCCCCGATTTCCGGTGAAAGATCAAACCTGTCAGACATGGAGCTTCTCAGACACAGCAACCGCCGGGTGACAAGTGGCGGGGATTGGATGTCCAAGATCTCCCGAGCAGCAGCCGCAGCCACTTCAAGTTCAATTGTTGGAACAGCAGGGCGAAGATGTCCTTTTCGTCCACGAGCTGTTGCTAGTCAGCCTATCTATACTACGGCACAATCTGTGTCCTTTCCGCACAAGGGATATCATTCTTCATCATCCCCCCGCAGCAGCCCAGTTTGCCAACGACCGGGGTTAAATCGTGGCCATGCATGCCAGATTCGCTGCGCTTCGACTGAATATGCAGTGGGCACGCAGCAATGTCATGCTCCGTATAGCACTCAAGCAACTCGAAGCCAGGAACCGATTATTCACGACATGTTCGAACACAACACAGGAACATGGCAGTACGTGGTTGCGGATCCATCTACTTTGACTGCTGTTATCATCGACCCAGTTCTCGACTATGACCCAGCTACTCAGAGTATCACCACGTCTAGCGCCGATTCAATACTGTCCCTGGTTCGCGAAAAGGGATACAAAGTGGACAGAATCCTCGAAACACATGTCCATGCAGATCACATCACGGCAGCCTCTTATCTCCAGAGCCGTCTTTCCCAGGAGCAAGGCCATCGTCCCCCGATCGGAATCGGGAAGCGCATCGAACAGGTGCAGAGGCTCTTTGGCGAGAGATACGGGGTTCCCGCAGAGGATTACCACCGTGTCTTTGGGAAGCTCTTCGACGATAATGAAGTGTTTGCGATCGGGGAGATCAGCGCCATGGCAATGCACCTCCCCGGCCACACGCCTGATCATTTGGGCTACAAGATAGGAGGTAAGAAATAACACATCTCTCTCTCTCGACCCTGCCGGAGAACTATCGGATGGGAATAACCTCTCTCCAGACAACGTCTTCTGTGGAGATTCTCTGTTCCACGTGGATATAGGCAGCGCCCGTTGCGATTTCCCCGGTGGCAGCGCAGATAATCTCTATGAATCAGGGCGGAAATTACTGGGGTTACCCGCCACGGTCAAAATTTGGACAGGCCATGACTATCCCCCAGAGGAACGTGGGAGTCCTGTGCCTTGCTTGAGTGTCAAGGACCATAGGGAGCAAAACCAGCATTTGCGGGTCGGGATTACGAAGCAAGACTTTGTAGCCCGACGAAAGGAGCGAGACTCCAAACTTGCAGCGCCTAGACTCCTACACCAGTCCCTCCAGATGAATATTCGTGCAGGGCAACTTCCACGGGCCACTCAATCGGGACATCGAATGCTTCATCTGCCACTGAAATTGCATGGCATCGAATGGTAGGCGGTAGAATGCGGGTCTTGATATTAATATCGTTAGTAGATATGTATAGTATAATTTGAATCTAAATAATAATTCTTTTCCCGGTTGTCTGGAATTGGATCCCCTTGCGTAACCGCTGCAAGCCATAATAAAAGCTTGTATCCATACCTGGTATGCAAGGACTTACTCCACTTTGTACTTGCGCATCGCCAGTTGATATCAAATACATGCATGTACCTGCCAAATGTCCTTCTATACTCCGTCAACTCTCTGCTGGCGAAAAAAAATCTGTTAATCGCCGACTCATTTCTTTTTTTTTTTCTCGACGCGCACACCGTATGATGTATGACTAAGCACCTTTCCTCGTGATTTAATCACGCCTTTTTTTTTTTTTGGCTTTTCCGCCGCCATCAAAATTCTGTTGGACAGTAACTCCACATTCCTGTCTCTTCAAAATCTCCCCTCCTCACATAACTGGCAGTAATGTTGGGCCGCCGTGTAACACTGGCAGCGAGGGCTGCGCGGTCTCTTTCGACCGTGCGCACTTTTGCGACCGCCGCGCCTGTGAGCTCGACGTCTCCCAGCCATAAGGTGGTCGTGATCGGCGGCGGTACAGCAGGCCTAGCCATCAGCCATCAGCTTCTGAGATCGGGCAAGTTTGCCCAGAATGACATTGCGGTCATTGATCCCGCCCTATGGCATCACTATCAACCCGGCTGGACGCTGGTTGGTGGCGGTCTCAAGACCCGCGAGGAGTTGCGTCAGCCCCTCCACGGCTTGATCGATCCCAAGATCAAGTTCTACAACGAGAGTGTGGGCGCCTTTGCCCCCGAAGAAAACTACATCACGCTAGCCAACGAGAACAAGGTCAGCTATGAGCACCTGGTCGTTGCACCGGGCATCACTGTCGACTTTGGCACCATCAAAGGATTGACTGAGGCCCTCGAGGCTCCGGACTCCGGGGTCTCCTCTATCTACACCTACGACACCTGTGCCAAGGTCTTCCCCACAATTGAGAAACTGCAAAAGGGTACCGCGATTTTCTCTCAGCCTGCCGGCGTGATCAAATGCGCTGGCGCCCCCCAGAAGATCATGTGGCTCGCACTGGATCACTGGAAGCGCGCTGGATTGTACGATCCCAGCAACCCCGCCGGTTCGCCCATTCACATCAGCTTTGCCACCGGACTCCCCACCATGTTCGGCGTGCCAAAGTATAGCGCCAAACTCGAAGAGCTGCGAAAGGAGCGGGCCGTGGAGGGCCTTTTCCAGCACGATCTCGTCGCGATCGAAGGCAACACGGCCACCTTTGCGCGCCCGGATGGCAAGGAGAAGGTCACTAAGCAGTTCGATTTTCTGCATGCCGTCCCCAAGATGGGACCTCCTGCGTTTGTTAAGAACAGTGCCCTGGCCAACGAAGCCGGTTACGTCAATGTGGACGATGCTACCACGCGCCACAAGAAGTATGCCAATGTCTGGTCCGCTGGCGATGCGTCCAGTCTGCCCACATCCAAGACCACTGCCGCCATCACTGCCGAAGCGCCTGTTCTGGTTCGTAACTTGCTGCAGTCCATGGAGGGCAAGGAACTCGATGCGACCTACGACGGGTATACCTCGTGCCCGCTCCTCACCGAATACGGCAAGGTCCTCCTTGCTGAGTTCAAGTACGGCGGAGAGCCCAAGGAAACATTCGGTAACTGGTTCGGCATCGACCAGGCCAATCCCCGTCGCGAATTCTACTACCTCAAGAAGCACTTCTTCCCTTGGGTATATTATCAATCCATGGTGAAGGGCACCTGGGCTGGAACCAAGGGCTGGCTCAACTAGAAAGAAGCATGTTATGGTGTACATTATTTTCAGTTTTAGAGCGATAGAATCATGAAGATTTCCTAAATCAACAACCATAATTCTTTTATCCTAGAGTCTTGACTGGATGCATTGCGATTGTTTTTTAAGGCTCGGGCGAATCTACCACTGGGCCCAAAACCACCGCCGACTGAACAAAGGTATTGATCCGGATCAATTTGAAGTAGCCTCTACCTGGGGCTGGCTACTCGGGCCCTTTGCTCGCGTGCTTTCCGAATAAGCTAAGATCAGTTATGTACATGTATGACTATGGTATGCTACAATCACAGTAAGAGAGCCAACCCACCCACCCACTTGGGCAAACTGCTATTCTGCCTCATTTCAATGCTGCCGTCTATTCTACCGAAAGTTACAGGTCTCTAGTCGTCCTCTGCTAATAAAAAACCCCCCCCCCTCGTGCTCAACCCGCATGAAATATTTTCGAACTAACCAATATCCTAAAAGGTCAAGGAAGCATTTGGATACGATCCCGGCGTGTTTTTCCCTTTCTGGCTCAGGACGCGCTTTGGGTCCTCCGTTGGCGAGCAGAGAATCAGGGTCTATTGGTCCGAGAGAGACCAGCAAAGGAAGCCGTACACTCAAGCTATACCGGACAAAGCTTAAGACACCACATGGCCCTTGGTGTAAGTAAGGCCTTACAAATCGCTTTTCCGGGGGTGAAATGGCAACCTCGGGAAGCTTGTAGGCGCACGAATGCCGATTCAATAGCCACTCGCCAGGCTTGCCGTCTTTATGCGGAGCGATTAGTTTAGTCCCGAATGGGGAGCGGGACTGGGGTCAATGGCTGTACATGTCTGTCTGCACCCTTGCAGCTGAGACTGTGGATTTCCCCATATTTGTTCCGTTCAATCAAGTAGTTAAAGATCAAGTCAACTCAACCTAATCGCCAGACATTCACGAGAATAAGACGGTCTGGAAGCAGCCCCCCCCCCCCCCCCCCCCCCCGGATAAATGGGTGATTAGCTTGTGATATCTTTAGAGTTCTCCTGGTCATGTAGACGCTAATTCAAAGGAGATTCGGACCCTTAGGGCTACTCTGTAGAAAGAATCCTTCGTTTCTGCCCTCATGGATCTAGCCTTTAACAACCTTACTTTCCGCTACTCCTGAAGCACCGATGTTCTGAATTCATCCATTTTGCCGTCAGGCGCTTCAGCTTCCCCCGCCCCGGAGGATCGGTCCTCGAGAGCCTTTATATCTGCCTTGTCCTGCTCGTCCCCGGAAACTTCCCCCCCAAGTGGAATCAAGAAGAGGCTACTGCTATCTTGGAATCGTCACTGCCTATTCATAAGAGTTCTATCTCGTTTGAGTCGTTCCAGTCCAGCATGGGAAAAGATACGTTCACGCTCGCCGGCCGCGAGTGGCCAAAGGTCAAGTGGTGGAAGATGAAGGGAATGCGCTTTGTCTATCTCACCCTCTGGGCAGCTATGATCACATCGGCCACAAACGGTGAGGGGGGAACCCACACGCGTTCTGGATTTCCGCCAGTCTCACTGACGCCGCATTTAGGTTACGACGGGTCCCTGATGAATGGGTTGGAGGCGCTGACGGCATGGAATGAATGTACGTCGTTTTCCACCCGGGCGAATTTCGGACAGCGCCCGTTCAGATTAGTATGTCAGGCGCGAGCTAATGGGATCGGATAGCCTACAATAACCCGCATGGCGGTACTCTCGGTCTTCTGGCAGCGGCGATGTCCATCGGCTCGATGCTTTCCATCCCCGTGGTGCCCTATGTGGCGGATACCCTGGGCCGGCGTGCTGGCGTGGTTCTCGGCTGTGTGATCATGCTTGTGGGTGTCGCGATGGTTTCTGTGGGCTACAAGATTGCCTTGTTCGTCGTTGGCCGCATTATTCTCGGCTTTGGACTTGGAATTGCACAGGTGGGTAACCCTCTTTCTGTTACCTTGAGTTTGAAGTACATAGACGACAACAACTGAGTGGCCGTTTTAGGAATGCTCGCCGCTTCTTGTCGCAGAGCTTGTTCACCCCCAGCACCGAGCGGTTTACAGCACAATCTATAACTCGCTCTGGTATGTTGGAAGCTTGATTGGCGCCTGTGTCGTCCTGGGTAAGTTTCTCGTCCAAGTCCAAGCTACCTGGGACGGCCAGGTGCTAACTCCGAGACCGCAGGCACAAATCATATCCTGGGAAGTGCCTGGTCATGGCGCGTGCCCTGTCTATTGCAGGGGATTCCTTCTGTCTGCCAGCTTTTCTTGATTTGGTATTTCCTCCCCGCGGCCGCCCTTTGTAGGAATGGAAAT
Source organism: Aspergillus ochraceoroseus IBT 24754 (assembly GCF_002846915.1). NCBI lineage: Eukaryota > Fungi > Ascomycota > Eurotiomycetes > Eurotiales > Aspergillaceae > Aspergillus > Aspergillus ochraceoroseus. Next base: position 47,922 of record NW_024468489.1, on the reverse strand, counting down.
GGACATATTATCTAACTTGCCTGATCCAGGACGGTGCCTGAATCGCCCCGCTGGCTGATCTCGAAGGGGAAACTGGACAAAGCCAAGAAGGTCCTGGCTTACGTTCATGCCCAGGGCGATGAGGATGATGAACTGGTCAATGTGGAGTTCGAGGAGATCCAGCAGACAATCCAGCTTGAGAAGGAACTGGAAAGCAACTCCTGGCTGGAGCTCTTCTCGACCCCCGGGAACCGCCACCGCTCGATCATCTTGATCTCCATCGGCTTCTTCTCGCAATGGTCTGGAAACGGCATTGTCTCGTACTTCTTGCCTCAGGTTAGTCAAAAAGCCCCCCAGCTTTGAATGGTGTTCAAAAGCTCACAAGGTCAGGTGTTGAAACTCATCGGCATCACCAACAGCAACACCGTTCTCACCATCAATCTCATCCTCAGCGCCGTCAACGTGGTCTCTGCCACGGGCATCTGCTTCTTCGTGGACAAATTCGGTCGTCGCCGTCTCTTCCTGTCCTCCTGCACGGGCATGTTGCTGTGCTTTGTCGCCACGACCATTGCCCTCGCTCGCTTCCCCTATGGGCCTGGAGGCGCGGACCACAATGCGGGCAACGCCGTCATCGTGTTCATTTTCCTGTACTACATCTCCTACAACATTGGCTTCAGCGGCATGCTTGTCTCATACTCGTCCGAGATCCTCCCATACCGTCTGCGTGCCAAGGGGCTCACCCTCATGTTCTTCTGCGTCGACCTCAGTCTGTGGTTCAACCAGTATGTAAACCCGATCGCCCTGGAGCATATTGGCTGGAAATACTACCTGGTGTACTGCATCTGGCTTCTGTTTGAGTTTTTCGTCGTCTGGCGGTTCTACATCGAGACCAAGGAGACCCCGCTGGAGGAGATTGTCCAGTACTTTGACGGTGACTCTGCCATTCTGGGTGGAGGCGCTGCCACGACCAAGGTGACAGAACTGCTCCAAGCCCAGAATGCAACGGCCATTGAGGAAAACGAGAAGGGAGCCATCACACATACGGAAGTTCGGGGGTAGGGCCACGCACACGTTAGCTATCATTGCGAAGACGTCCATCGAGTCGTCATATACAGGGCCGAGCTGAGCGGGTTGGATTTGATTCTTTTACGCGCCACGATATCACAATATCGATCAATCAGACAAGGCCGATTCGTTCGTAGCAGCCCTAGATGAATACCGACTAGAAACTCTCGATCTCCTTCTGTATCCACACCCATGAAGTTTAACCCTACAATGGTTGAGATATAGAACGTATACGTCGTAACGGTATATATCATATTCAAGATTAAACCTAGGATCCGCTTTAATCAAGCAAGTCCGTTCCACGCCTATAGATTCTTTCAATTCTCAATAGGCTACTGCAACTAAGTCCGTGGCGTGTTTGAAATCCCACCGCAATTACTAATCCTGTTCGCATTTGTAATGGGGAGATTATAACTAGTTAGTTAGTTATAAAACGATCAATCAGCATCTTCTTCCATGTAGCAGTGAGCATTGAAAGATCCGGTTGATCGCTGTATAAGGAACTTCCGTATATGTACGTATAACAGACCAAGCAGCCAATACCATGCCTCGTGCTCTTGCAAAGGTCGGCAACCGTGTCGTCGCGGAAACCGAGTCGTGGGAAACTGTTGAAGGAAACATTTACGTATGCCGCCATCCCTTGTCGATTTGGTATCTCTGCATTGTAGCTGCGCATACTCATCTATCATGTCGACTAGTTCCCACCTGCCGCTATCAAGGACCAGAGCCTTCTTCAGCCCTCGGGTCTCTCGACCTTTTGCCCTTGGAAAGGGCATGCGTCGTACTGGCATGTGGCTGTCGATGGTAGGTCAGGTCAATATCCCAGCCCTACAATGTGAAGGTGGTCATGGTTCTAATATACATATGCCCCAGGGGAAATAATCGAAAATGCGGCCTGGTATTACAAGGAGCCGTACGAGAAGGCAAAGCATATCAAGGATCACATTGCTTTTTGTATGCTTCAACCCACTCTCACTCTGTTTACACTTGATTAACGAATGGCTAGATAGGAATAAAGTTGATATAGTGGAGGAGTAGGAGATGCCAGAGTTGAATGAAAAAAAACATCATTAGTATTTCTGGGTGCAGAACATCCAATATATTATTAGGGAGATGAAGTTTAGGCTCGCGTTCCTCTCTTGACTCGTTTCATTATCATTATACTACATTGAAGTATTCGTAAATAGTCATGCAAGCCAACAACCAATCCACCCTTGGCTACTTCTTCATCATCATCATCATCATCATCAGCATCATCATCAATAAAACCGGGAGAGAAAGCTCTTTCGCGATGAGAGGCGCCGGTACTCATCCATCGCCGGGGTAGCGGATTTGCCAGGCTCCTCGAGGTCCAACGAAACCGGTGACATGGTGTTGGTGGAAGCAGGAGGCGTGTTGTTCTCCTCCGCTTTGGTGCGAATATAGTAATTCTCGTCTTCTTCCATGGCCACATACCACCGCTCTTTAAGTTGATGGCCGTCGATCCCGGCCCCATAGGGTCCTGGCAGCCGCGCGCTCGACGGACTATTCATCGCTAGAGCAAACAGGTTCTGGGGCTCCGTGAAATCCGTGACTTGTCTACCGCGCACTTCCAACAGCATAAAGGCCAAACAGATCGCGCTGGTGAGAAAGGCAAAGACAAGAATGGGGTAGAAGACCCCCTGCCACGGCTGGGTTCCGCTGGACGCGTAGCCCACAGAACTCACGGTCGCGTTGAATATCTGAGGAACGGGGTCCGTGAAATACGAGTCGGTGTAGTTCCAGAACGGGACGAACGGCGCGTCAGTCGAGCTCATCAGAAGAGTGTTGCCGACTAATACGGCCAGGGCTTCGCTGATGGAGGGCAGCGTCGGGTCCAGGGCCAGCGTCTTGGGCACGAACTGCATGAGCAGACGAGCGGTAGCCGCGCGACTGTCCGTAATGCCCGTGCCCAGACTCAGAGACATCGCCCACTCCGATGCAATGTTCTTCCAGTCGGGCTGCCAGATCCCATCGAGCGCGTCTGGGTTGCGTGCATTATACTGCAGGGAATTCCCCGGGTGCTCGCATACAGCCTTGAGCGCGGCACCACTCCCGGTTACCTCGTAGCGAGTGGAGCAAAGAGGAGTCTGCTTGGCTTTGAATGAGCACATCACATATTCCGGGGTGGTATTGTTCGGGGTCGCGCCGAGGAGATAGATCGCATTCGCGGGATGCACCCCCGTGACATTGAGAATCGTGTTGTAGGGGTCGGGCAGCTTGCCAAAGATTGGGGGGCGCTGCCCATACTTGGGGCCAAAGCCAAATATCTCGTCGACAACGGTCCGGTTCAGCCAGTTTGGAAACACGGGGATATCCGCCGGCGGGTCCGTGACCCATTCCTCAGCGTCGAATTCGCCCTTGGTATTGGGCCATTCTGTATATACCAGGGGCGCCAGCTCAGTGGCGTTCATCCCCACACAAAGCACATTGACCGCGGGAGACGGCACCGAGGCATCCAGGTGGTAGTTTCCCTCCCCCGAAAGGTCCTGCGGCTGCTCTATTCCGTTGGCCCCGTTCATGGCCGCGGCAATGATGCCTCCGTGCGGCATCGCGGCAGTCACATTGATAACCATTCGACTATATCGCTGCGATAGTTCGGTTATGTTGGCGCGATCAATCCAGCTGCCGATCACGCTTGTGTTATCATTCAGCGACCCCGTCGGGGGTGGACGCGAGTCCAGCATCGAGGAGGTGGAGTTGCTCCCCGAGGCGATGCTGCTCCATGTCTGAAGATAACCCTGGTAATTATGATACGCCTGGCCCGCGTGCTGCAGATCCAAACAGGTTGTATTCCGATAGTCCGGGTCCATTTCAAGCGGAATAGGCGTCTGGCAATTGTCCGCAAGATAATACGGATTGGCAAACTGAGTGTAAACGTTGCCTACTAGCACTTTGTTCTCGACAGGGCTCATGACCAGCTTGGGAGAGACTATTCTTCGAGATTAGCATACTGCAATGCTGACACCACCACAAGGAACCGAATCCCAGAACCTACCGAGAGCTTCCGCCGCGGTGGTGTAGAGCATGGCGACCAAAGTCGCCGTCAATGTGATAGCGCCGAGAATCGTCCAGCCGGAATATCGCAAGCTCTCCCAATGCACAATCAACGAACCGGGCTGCATGATCCACGACCGCATGCTCATGTCAGAGATGGAGATCCCACGCGAGCCCCTGGTGATGGCACGTCGGGTTAATACTTGACCCAAAAACGCCACGCAAACTGTGACATATGCTAATTCAATCGTCTTCGCAAACAGGGCACTGAGCAAGTTGGCGGTAGAGGGGGCCAGACGGCCATCGACCCCGATGACTCGGCCATATCGAGGTTTAACGCAGGCGATTATCAGGAAGATTCCCGAGAAAATGGTTGAGTATATGGCCAGAACGAGAACCGTGAGAGGGATCCAGGATAGTCGGCGTTGCACAATGGTTTTCCTTGTCGGGTATTTTCGTCCGGGCTCTCCCACGAGCGTTGTTTCCGAGTCAGCAAAGCGAGATGCCGCACGATCGGAGGCGAGCGTCTCCGTATAACTATCGCAACGCGAGTGGGCCGGAACTTCGCGGTCTGGCGAGGTGTGGATGCCGAGGCCAACAGGAGGCGTCGCCAGCTCCGTGGCTGGTGCCGGTTCGTAGCGGATGTGGGCACGGTCAGGAGATGCATCTGTCTCAAATGGGCTCCATGAAGAGACCGTTTCGGGAGGAAGCAATTCGGAAATAGGAGGGAGAAGGTACTGATTTGCTGGGTCTGGAGCCATCACGACCAACAGGTGAAACCTACGATCGCACCTTGAACACGCGGCAGCAAGAGAAGCAAGACATGCGCGAGCTTTTAATCTTCAGAAAAACAGGAAGAGCTCGGTTAATTCCCCGCGACTCAGCCTCGTCAGCTACTAATGAGTCTGTCTTATCGCGCAGCCAAGTGCTTCAACAGATCTGGCGTATCCTGAAAGCTCGCCGTCCGCATGGAAAAAAAAAAAAAAGGCGTATATGGAAGAGACAGACCGTCTACCCCGGGCATCCTGGGGGATTCTTGCTCTTATTCTATCATTGTGCTGGGCAGCTCAGAGTTCTTCAGGGATATACAGCCAATAATGTGTATTGCCAAGTAACTAGTAGTTATTTATAGAGAGTTTCTTTATTCTCTTTCAAGTTGGAAACGCCAATCATGTACGGAGTAATGGAAGTATCCACAAATTGGATTCAAGCTTGTCTGGAGGTACAGGTTCTTCCATTCTAGGGCTTGTTGGCCAGTGAATGGCTTAAGGGGTCCAATTTAGCGGATTTCGGCAAATCCGATGTCGATAAAACACATGGAAGTGGCACGATGCGGAAACATACTGTTTCAGACGAGTAGATGCCGAGATGATTGGGAAACCCAAGAGTTGGCCATTCATATTGCGTGACTGCATTTGAGTCGTAGTCTTTATTTGTCCGGACAGGTACAACAGGAGCTACGAAACTGATAAACTACAAAATGATTTGCATTGAGTGACCTGGGAGGGATTCAAATCCTTATCAGAAGAGGGTAAGAAGGGTAAAACTGGTAAAAGTTGAGGTATACAGAATCCGAAGTAAGATCAGTGTAGCTATATATAAAGTGTAGAGGAGTATGTCACTTGGGTAGGAATGGTATTAGTATACTCCGTAGTCTATTGATTTAAAGCACTACCTAGATTTAGATCTAGATCTTTCTCCTAGAATACTAGCTCGATCAGGGATTCATCATGATCTAGACAAGTTTGAGCATAAATGTACTCCGTCCTCTTCATCCAGACTTCTTTTGTTGTTTCTCGTACCCAAATTGGACAATCTTGTCATGTGACTGAGATGGCTGACGTGAGGAGGATCTCACCTCGCGGATTAACTATAATCCACCGCGGATTAACTAAGTATCCGCCAGGGGTCGGCATTCTTTCGGAATATTCTCGTCTCCTCGGTCAAAATAAGGTTAGGGCCGAGTATATCCCGAATCAGGGGCAAATATCGGAGGATGTTGCCCAAAATAATCTTATATGGCTTTGCTTTGCTTCCCCTTTCCATTTGATACAGAGAGCTCTGCAGTTCTCTTAGGGTTACCAACACTAGAGTGGGCAATACCTTTTAACACTTGCATGCCTCTCCTGATGACGGGTGTCGTGATATTTATCTGCACTCAAGACAATCAGCCCATCCTGATCCCCTGCTGATAATAATAATTTACCAGCTAAGCACAGACTGTAGATCGAGGCTTCGAATCAGAATTCTTCTATTCACCGGTATTAAGGCACTTTTCATAGCATGAGTAATCATATGATTGTAGAGTCATATTTTTTTGTAGTGATTCAAGATAAAACTGTGCTCGGTTCCCAAGGCACAGTATACCTCCCCTGCTGCTTGCGTGATCAAGTTAGGTGCAGCGCATGCTAACAGTACTTGTCTGGATTTTCTTCTCCTAACGTCCGCTGTTTAGGAATACGAAATAATATTTCCGGTTGTGGCGATTGATCACACCCGGCAAGATTACGCCGTGCAGTCTTGTTTCGTGCTCCAGGTGCACCTATTTAAGGCTCCTGAATCCCAGATCTCTAGAAGGCACAATATTTATACTACACGACAAAATCAAACCGCTCTTTCTAACATATTACTTGAATCATGTGTTCGTCACTCTGCAATCTCGCCCCCGAGGTATGTCGCCCAATATCCCCCTTCAGCGCACAACACTCATAGAACCCATAGATTGTGGATTCTATCCTCTCTCACCTTGCCACCAATTCCTTGGGCGAACTTCGTTGCGTCTCACACTGTTTCCGAACCCTAGTCAGCCAGCACGTCCACCACAAGATACTTCAGCATAATTCTTCAGCCGCCCTGTCCAAACTCGGTCTCATCATATCGGACCCAGCGTGCATGAAAACGCATGAGAAGCTCGGGTTTACTTTCGGAGGCTTTGTGCTCTCACCGCAGGATATGAGGCATCGATCCTCTTCGAGTGATTTAGAGCCCTGCTACAGCAGATTAATTATCTCTGAAGATGCCGATCAGCCCTGTCTGGATCCTTTCACCAGCATCCCAATTTATTTGGACGATTTAGACCTACTCTACCAGCTGTGTTATTGTCTTCGTTGTCGGCGCACGCACATGGCTGGAAACCCACGCAGCCACCACCCCGGTGAGCAACAGCAAGGCACTATCCGACTCTGGAAGAGTTGGTTGAATGAGAAAGTAGAGGATATCGCCCCGCTCGCGTTGGATAATAGGGTCGTCTGGGCCGGATGTTCACCTGACGTTGCTTTTCTTTTTTCGGTGCAAAGATATTGCTGCATACCTGATGATGCTCACCACCAGATCTCGTCACCGCACCCATATTTCTCTCAGTCTGAAGTATGTTACAAGGTGACCGTGAAAGAGATATATGTGGAAACCTTTCATCTGTTTTCTTTACTGGACTAGAGTCGTGATATGAGCAAGTTGAACATCTCTCACATGCCATCATGAGCCTTATTCCACCTAATAAGCGGGTTCTTGCCCACCGCGAAGTTCCTGTGTCACAACGTCAAGTACTTACGGCTTCTCTTTACGCCCGGCAGAGGTGCACGAAGATGGCCGGAATTCCTTCTTCTAAGATGCACTCGAGCCGAACAAGTCCTGGTGGTGCAGGTCTAGGGCAGTAGCGATGGAACCTGCAGGCATCTACTTTGGGAAAGATTTCCTTTGGAAAAGTGGATGCACAATTATCCGGTTTCTGTCTATCGGTGTGATATTCCAGGGCTAAAATATGAAGCCAGAAGATTGTATCTAATCAGCATAATTGGGTCATATCCACCATGTGTCACGATTCGACTCCCGCCGCTATTCGCGCTGCAGAAGTTAATGTCCCAGTCACCAAGGGATCAGTTTATCCTCGCCTAAATGATTATATATGGAATATATGCATATCAACTTTCCAATCTTTGATATTCTCACCACCTTTGTCTCGTGCGATTAGGGATTGAATCACGAAGCAGTCCGAAAAGTATAAAATCACCTTATTATTGATAACTTTGTGTCCGTTTAACATACGTAATTAGTGGATATATGTGCTGTCGATGAGGGACATAAAATTATCGATCTAATTTCAATATGAAAAGGACCCTGATGGCTACATGCTGTGTATTGTGTCCCTTAATATCTCCACTGAGTACCCTCGAAGCCATGACTTCCACACTTGAATCTCACAACTACGATAAAATGTTGGACATATTCACTTGATTATCTGCCACTACAATTGGAAAACTCATCAATATACAGCGTATTGTACAAGAATGAAAACGGCTTCAGTCTTGCCCAAATCCGAGGCCAAGGACGAGACGAGTTTGGGCTCCTCGGACTATGCCTGGGAACGCGTAGAGGAAAGCACGGCACGCAGGAAGTAAGGATCAAAAGAAGACGCACAAGCCCCAAAGATATTCAGTACTGATACCCTTTCAGAATTGACTTTTGTGTACTGCTTCCGCTCTTCCTGGGAATGATCATGTTCCAGCTGGATCGCATGAATGTTGCAAGCGCACTCACTGGGGGCTTTGCGGAGGATATATCTATTGATCAAGATACCATCAATCTAGGAAATCAACTTATGTTCCTTGGGATCATCGTGTTGGAAATCCCTTCCAATATGGTACTCCAGCGGGTGTGTCTCGCGCTTCGCTCCACGCATGTGGTACGGAATTACAGACAGAAATGCTAATGCTAAATGCAGATCGGACCTTGCAAATGGATCCCCATCCAGGTATTTGTTTTTGGGCTCACAGCAATTATGCAGCTTTTTGTGCGCAACCGCGCTGGATTTCTGGCCGTTCGTATGCTCCTGGGGCTTGTGGAGTCTGGCTACATCCCGGGTTCGCTCTATACTTTATCAACCTGGTATCCCCCCCATGAGCTGGGTAAGAGAGTGGCAGTGCTATTCTTTGGCATGTTCGGGGGAAATGCGATATCGCCTCTCCTGGGTGCGGGAATCCTACGCTTGCATGGAGCCATCGGGATGAAGGGCTGGCAACTGATATTTCTGAGTATGCGAGCCCTGAACACCATCCCTGCATCCCTATTCCCCATTCTAACAACAACTCAGTTGAGGGTCTGGTTACACTATCAGTTGCATTGCTTCTATGTTTTATTCTGCCGCAAAGCCCTGCATCTCCCAAACCACTGCTGCTAAATGGGTTACTTCGGCTGTCCGATCGAGAACGGCATATTGTCAAATCAAGGTTGGGGTTGGATAACGGGCCATTCTCTGATCATGGCCGCATAAAAACTGGAATCTCTTGGACAATTCTGCGGGACACCGTTCTCAACTACCGCCGATGGCTTCACTTTATCGCCACGCCTTGCGTCTTCTCAACCTGGAGCCCTTTGACCACGTACACTCCAAGCATCATGATGTAAGTCTTCTGTGCCGTCCACGTCGGGCAAGTGCATCGGGCTGAAATCAGACAAGGTCTCTTGGTTTCACTAGAGTCCAAGCCAATGCGCTCAGCGCCATCGGTGCGCTATTAGCTTTGCCGCTCGTGTTCTTCTTCGCCTGGATGAGCGACCGAACTAAAAGACGAGGTCTACCGGTCATCGCCGCTATCCTATGCTATCTTGTTGCCCTAGCCATAGCTAGATCTATCTTGCCCCGTGCGTCGAAATGGACCCGGTTTGGAATGTGGACCATGATCAACGCATTTGCTGTGTGTTATCACCCTGCCCACAATGTCTGGGTACAGCTAAACTGTCAAAACCAAGTGGAGAGGAGTATTACGATTTCGTATGCCATTTACTTCCTTGTATCTTCCGGCTTGCCCGGGGGCTAACCTTTGGCTTAGGATGTGTAAGAATTGAATCCGCCCATCAACCTACGCGTTATCTGATCTTTGCGGTATGTATAGGGGTGATGTTCGCCAATTCCGGTATGATGGCCGGAAGTCAGATATTTCGTGGAAATGACGCCCCAGAGTAAGAAGAGCACCATCGAGGGGATTCCTACGCTAACTGGTGTAGATACCTGTCTGGGCTCCTTATTATGATCGCCTTGGTCTCCTCGGGTCTCGTTCTTGCTATCTTCCAGGAGATGCTTTACTTGACGCTCAACTCACGTTTGCGACGTAGTGGATCCAAAGCTATGTACACTCCGTGAATGGTATTATAAGCTATCTATGGGCCGTATATCCTGATTCTAAAATCGTTGGTGCATAGTTATCACAGAGGGTTGAACTGGCTTCTAGGACTCTCTATCTCCGTTATGTTGACTTGAAACAAAACTTGCATTGATGCCTTGCTTGCTAGAGGTTTAAGGCACTACTATCCCTTATATCACTAGTAAAATAGAAAATCCGAGGCTGTCTAGCAAAAGGTTTATAGGAACCGAGCCATGATTTAGCGGCCTATGTCGCAGTCAGGTATGCACATCAAATTGTACTATTCCCATCAGCCAGCCCAACACACAAGGCAGAGAGAGTTCTACCAGGCAACGTTCAATGGAAAGGTGTTCGGCTCCTGTATAGATTTTAAATTAGATATTGAGATCCTTGTGCGATATAAAGCGACTTTTTACTACTACTTCCTGCTGAAAACGATTCACTTTCCCTATATGCATGCTTGGGTCTGCTCTCGCTGGCCAAAACCACGGCAAGAGCTATGCTTCTGCTTTGCTGGCCTCCAGGGAAATCTGGAATTTATATTAAATTAATATTTTTGATTCAGCGCTCATTCCATATTTCCTCGCTAATGTACATAGAACTGATTATGCAAATACAGGTTCAAGGCCAGACTCCATGTATCGGGTCTAGTCTAATGCATCGGTAATCGTTTGACGCTCGTCTATCAGTGCGCGACAAGCTCAGCAGAGTAGCAATCGCCTAGGAATCACCGGCAGTAGAGGCAAAGGTTAGGATAACATGCACAGGAGCGTGGATATGTTTTCCATTGAGAGTAACAACTGCATCACCTTCGGGAGCTTGATCGGAGAACCACAGTTGCCCTCCCCAAGGCTCGCCTCCGGTATTTCCGACGTTCGCTTGAAGGTAGTGAGCAGTTCTCTAAATTGAAGCCAGTCAATCAGCCTTCCGATATCTCAATTTGATCGACTGTTCTTACATCCTGGTTGGTATGGGTTCCAACCCAAGCTGTGCTCCAGGTAGTAGTGGTGGTTGTGATATTGGAATCCTCGTCCAGGATTAACCAGCCGTTCTCTGTAGAAATACCTCCCTGGCCGTTCCCAAAGACGGCAGCGCAATTACCAGTATTGACGGTCCATGCTCCGTCCACATTGAGGCATCCGGAGGTGGACAGGTCACCATTCACGGTGACCTCGATTCTGCCTGCGCCTCCAGGAGGGTACATGGAGAGCTGGCCGCGGGAAGGGGACCTCATCGCCAAGGTTGCAGTAATAACTGAAAGGTTAGAAGAGAGCTTCATCTTAACTTCTGATGATACTAGCGGAATTTCTTGCGGTGGGATTAAGTATAGATCAAAAAAAAAAAAGCCCGGGAAGTAGGAGCAAACTCGGATTGATTCCTCCCATTTGCTAGAGGATGTTTGCCAGCTTTATAGACAGACCCTTGAACTTATGTTAAACCTAGTATTCTTTGGTTATTAGATAGAAGTGGCTATTCTCGTCGAGTTACATCCACTTTGATCTACTCTAATCCCAGAACCAGACTGAGAGCAAAGTAGGTCACCTAAACTTGGAGTACGAATTCAGAGTCAATTCATTGGGCCGTACAGGATCCAACCGGAGCCTATCGTGTTGGTAGCAACCCCTCCTATACCAGGACGTCCCGTGAGAAGACCTGACCGAAACATTTCCCAGAAAATCTGCAGTAGCATGCAATGGCTGCATTATGCACATAAGCTCGAGCTGGCTGGACCCTTCGGGAATCGCCGACGTAACTTTACTGTCTGAGAACAACATGCCACTCCCAGGCCCGTGTGAACAAGTATAATACGCTAATATCTTTATCATGCGTGTCTGGCTCTTGCATCAAGTATTGTCAAGATGCATTTACCAGTAATCAGTCAAGTAGTAGTGAAATCTCCTGCTTACCCACTACTTTGTGGCCTCATAACTATAATATGATCAAACATCATTCGATTAGGGCTCGGGAAATATTGGTTTGCCTCCAAGGCCGCCCGCCGAATGCAGGGTAGTTTTGGCAGAAAGCAAACTACAGGGATGGGGTACAATCATGTGTTTATGCATAGTAAGATTTATCATTGTTATATGTAAGTGTGGTGCGTCAGTAGCTGATGTCTGAGGTTGCAACTCTCAGTGTGAGTTGCTTTCTTCCAGGAATCATGTTATATAGAGTGTCTTGAAATGACGTGCTCTTACTTCTCTATCAACCCCTCGCGTGTATATCCAGATTCTCCGCATAGGCGTTAACATGATATTCCTTGAACTTCCTTGTCGGCACCTGGGTAGCAAACATGATATCAAGCTCTTCAAATGTACGGCCCTTGGTCTCAGGAAGTCGGGAATATCCCCAAACAAGAGTGGCAAATGCAAAGCCAAACCAGAAAAAGCCAGTCTTGCCTCTCCAGTTCCAAGCGGTCGGATTCATCATGTAGGGTTCAATTACGTTAGCCACGACAATTGCAATATAGTAAGTGTTGCGAGCCAGCACAATAGTCTTTGAACGTAAGCGAGTCGATGAGACCTCTGGGGCGATTGCCCACCCGAGCGGCCCGACAGTGAGCGAGAAGGTGAAGAGCCAGACAATACATAGCATAGACTGGGTCCATTCGATGCTATTATTGTGCTTGAACAGCGTCAGGACTCCGATGACGAAGAGATACACAGACATGAACGCTAGCCCACCCAGGTACATACACCGACGGCCAAGAGCCTTCATGATGAACCAGGAGATAACCGTGCCAACAAACGCTATGGCAGTTCCTCCCAAATTAAGCTTATAGGCGTCATCCGAGCTCATCCCTGCTTGCTGAAAGAAATACGTTCCCGAGAAGGCGAATTGACTTCCGGCCAGGACTTGTCCGGCGAATGTCATGCAAGCAATCTCTGTGCGTCGGAGATTGCTTCCCCGGAAGCAATCCAGATAAGAGCTTCCTGTCTGAATCTCGGCTTCCAGGTCATTGGTGTGGATCATCATAGCAACAACCTGGCACGCATTCTGTTGCTCTGATTTGGCCATAAGTCGCTGTACGGTTTTCTCCGCGCTGTCATACTGCCCCTGGCGCACCTGCCACCAAGGAGACTCGGGCATGAAAAATGCGATGAAGAATAGCGGTACAGGCCAAAGCCACTGCACGGCAAAGATTATTCGGTAAGACCATTCGTCTGGCCGGGGAAGCAGACCTTGGAGAACTCCGGCGCTAATGAACTGGCCGATGGCAAAGCACATGTTCACGTAGGCTGTAAGATAGGAACGAAGCGCCATTGGTAGAAGCTCAGAAGAGTAAGCAGGACCAAGAGTTGCAAAGATACCCCATGGTATACTGTTGAGTTCTTTCAGTTAGTCCTTTCCTTTTCTCTCAAGACAATGGAGCTCAATCTCGAGGGAAACGTAGGGTGAGACCAACCCACATAAAACCTGGCCCGCAACCTGAAGTCCTACGCTTTTCGCGAAGAAAGAGACGAAGATGAATGCGCACATGCATAGTAAACCTACTAGGAATACTCGCTTGAAGCCGTAGTGCTTAACAAAGTAGCCATTTAAAAAAGCCCCCAGAATACAGCCTGCGTTGCCCCCTGCTCCTAGAGCCGACTGCCATGCCTGCGGAATCTCGTACCCCTTGTTAGGATAATATTGGCCGAACTGTTCCTTGAACTCCGGGTAAGCGTAGAAATTCCCAATAAGGTTGGTGTCGTAACCCTCCATGACAATCGACATGGAAATGGTTAGGGACCAAACCACTGCCCAAGGGTAAGCACGCAACGCTTCGCGCACTGTCATGGCATGTTCACTGATGTTAGCTGCTTGAGCTTCCTTAGAGCTAACTTGCCAGCCGACTTTTTGAGCCTCTTTTTCATGGTCCCGTTGAGCATCTTGAAGATCCACATGGAAGGCAGCAGCAGGGAAATTGTTGTTTTTCTGTTCGTCCATCCTCCAATGCTTCTAAATGTTCGAGGGTGCCAGGTATTAGCATGCGATGATTAGAAATTCCTGGAGGACAATTAATCAAGGGAGAAAAGGGGAGTCCAGAAGCGAATCTGCTGTGTAACCACTGAATCTAACAAGGTGAGAAAAGGCCCCCTTGAATGAATTCAACCTCCATATTCTGAAGTCATTCAAATGTGAATACTCTAAAAGACTGGATGGAACAGGAGTCATGAGTCTACTTTGTAAAAGCTTGAGAATGGTTCAAAGGCTGTATAAATAAGCTTAAATTACCTAAACAAATATAGAAGAATACTTCTAACATAGATATTTATAAAATCTTTCCAGGCCTTCACAAGTCTATGAAATAACTAATCTTTAATCAGCAGTTATGAGATAGTTAACTAGCTATTGTTATAGGATGGTACGCAAGCTATTAGGGCAAAAGTCAAGTATAAAAGTCTGCGCAAGTGCCTCCACTGCCATATGAAGATGAAGAGTGAAGCAGCTCTTGGGATCCGAGCCGTGAAAAGCCTCCTTTTCTGACCAGCTGACAGCCTAGCCTTACTCTCCGAACAAGGCACTAATACAGTCTCTGAATATTCTGTAGTCAGTTGAGGGATCAGGTTCCTTGTCTATACTACCAGTCCTCTATAATGTGCCAATAGACTATCTTTGCTCTGGGCATCACATGGATGACATTGAATATGAAGTTACACAGGTTAATCTCACCTCTACTTTTCCTCCTCTAAGCCAAACTGTGTACCCCGAAATTACTCTCTCAGCGATGTGCTATGTACGGAAGGCGGAGGAAAGACTCGAATAATAACTGCACTATTTCCTTGCCCTAAATCCCTGCTCTCAATCCGCATCCTTCCTGCCAATCGGCTTCGACCAAAGTGTAACTGGTTAATGCGGTCAGATTTGCAGAATACTGATTAAATAGATAGGTACCCGACATCTCTGCATCATCGAGCAAGGAGATCGTCCACGTTTGTGGGCCTATCGGTAAGGTTCAATGCCGTAATATATGCGAGGGACCTCCAGTCTTCGGCATACATACGGCCCCCAACATGCATCCTCTCGTCCCCGGATTAACAATGAAACAGGGTACGGAGTATGAACCAAAAATCTGCCCAAAGACCCCGCTTGCTTACCACATTTTCCCATAGGAACGGATCCTGAACGCAGAGTGCATGGTCCTTCGGCCTGGAACCGGATCCACCGCAATGTACGACCCTGCCTGCCTGCCTGCCTGCCTGTCTGTCTGCCACGCTCTCCGAGTGGGAAGTCTGCATGTTCCCGATGTCCAGCAGCACCAAGAGCCGAGAGTCGCTGGCTACATTCGCAACCCCCCCCCCCCCCCCCGGAGCCCAAGATAGAGATGCGATGCGATTGGCTCGTGGCGCTTGTGCATGTGTCTCCTCGGGCCAGCCCGTTCCGATAAAATACATGAGATACGTCTTATCAGCGGGATTCTAGAATCGCAGGTGGGTTATGTGATGGCAGGTCGAGAACGGTCCTGGGCCCAGCAGTATGGTCCGCATGGGCTAGAGCATAACTTTGCTTGGATGGAGGTGCGGGAGGATCACCATGCAGATATACTCCTGTGCTCCTGTATGCAAATTCGGGGACAGTGGGGTAGTATGATGTGGCCTCTGGAAATGAATGGCCAGCGCTGCGCTTTCTCTGGGGTCTGGTAGGCGGCACATAACTATCTCTGTTCAACTTGCAGACTCAACTGGCTGCACCCTACCAGGGCCATCTGGGTCACAGATAGAAACGAACCTTGCCAGCGGGTCAGTTTCAGCGAGAGCGGGCCAAGTGCGCGTACGCGTACGCGTACTGCGTATACATCTGGACATAAGAGGGCGAACTAGGTGAGAATAGCAGTAACTTGCGGGATGTAGTTCCACAGTGTATGTATAGCGCTAGCTAATATTGGGTCATCAATATAAATACTGTGTTTTGTTAGGTTACGCTGTTCAGTAACCGTTGCCTACAAAGGGTTGTTCCAGATAAATTAGATAGTGAGTAGATATATATATATATATATATATATTCGCATATCATGGAGCCTTCAAATAGATCATCACATATCAGAGAAATCCATTGAACATAACTTGAAGCACTTGATCGATATCAGGGGACATTTCGTGCCCGATGTAAGGAGCCTATATTGATGACCAAACTTCGAGCAGGTGAAGAGTATAAACTGTATTAACTAACATTCTATCAATTACTAAAGACATTATTAACATAAAACATTAAGCCTGGTCTATTCGGAGATAATTCCACAGATCCTCGCAAGCATCGCGCAAAGACTTTTCCGTCCTCCATCCAAGCTCTTGACCTGCCCGGTCAGGTATCGCGACACACGAGCCTACATCCCCGGGCCGGCGGCCAACGCGTTTGACCGGGATAGATCGATGGCTCACTCGCTCGAGAGCCTCAACCACTTCAATTACAGAGTGTCCCGATCCTGTGCCGAGGTTGAAGGTACGGAAATTCCCTTGGATCCGACCGACCTGCGCGGCAGCCAAGGCAGCGATATGTCCCTTGGCAAGATCGGTGACGTGAATAAAGTCTCGCACTGCGCTACCATCGGGCGTGTCCCAGTCTGTACCAAAGATGCGCAGTTCTGGGTTCTGGCCCGTGAGAACCCTGACGACCGCTGGGAGCAGATTCGATGGGCTTTCGCGTGGATCCTCGCCCAGTAAGCCAGAGGGGTCGCAGCCGATGGGGTTGAAGTATCGCAGGGCCACTACCGTCCAGGAGGGATCCGATTTGCAGACATCCGCCAGAATAGCCTCGCCAAAGAACTTGCTCCGGCCGTAAGGATTGGTGATGCCGGTGCAGCCTTGCTCCGCGTGCAACCGGACGCCGTCGGGGCTCGAGTATTCGTGTTTCTCGTGCACACAGTCCTCTTCTCGAATCCGCGGGGTGTTTTCAGACAAGGTGCCGTACACGCTGGCGGAGGAGGAGAAGATGAAGGACTTGATATCGTATTCCTCCAACAGACTGATCCAGTCGATTAGGCCCTTGACATTGTTCTTGTAGTACTTCAAGGGGTGTTGGATGCTGTCCGCGACCTCTTTGAAGGCCGCGAAGTGGATAACGCCTTTGATGCCGGTTCGTTTCGGTTCGGTTCTGCAGGTCCCAACAGCGTACGATGCCAGAAGCAGCCGCATGGCGGATGTGTCTCGATAGTCTGCGCAACAGAGGCGCGCTTTCGGGCAGTTCCTGCGCTCCCTGTCGCAGTGGGCCTTGGCCGCCAAGAGGATCCGGTCAAACACATCACGAAAGCTGTTACTCAGATTGTCCACAATCACGATGTTGTGCCCGGCCTTGAGCAATTCCAGGGAAGTATGGCTCCCAATGAACCCCAGACCACCGGTGACCAGCACATATTCCTCGTCGTGTTCGCCCGGGACCTCGATATTGTCCTCGAATTCGGTCGCCGGCGTAGGAGGATCTGAGCAGAACTGCGGCGACGTCGTGCCCGCCGACAAACAAGAGGGGGGAGATGACATGACGGGAAATCACTGTGGGAGGGAAAGGACCGACTGTGACGCTGAGGACCTCTTCTCTTCTCTTGTCCCTTGTCCGCCCGCCAGAGGAAGAGGGAGGATGGAGCGAAGTCCTATTCTAATGGCCCCGATTGACGCTATTGTGGATTGA
Source organism: Aspergillus ochraceoroseus IBT 24754 (assembly GCF_002846915.1). Lineage (NCBI taxonomy): Eukaryota > Fungi > Ascomycota > Eurotiomycetes > Eurotiales > Aspergillaceae > Aspergillus > Aspergillus ochraceoroseus. The sequence continues at coordinate 30,124 of NW_024468489.1, read as the reverse complement.
TTACGCCCTGTACTCCGTATTACAGGTCCTTACAAGTTTCACCTTGTCTACAGTGGGGGAACCGTTCCAGTCCATTCTGAGTCAAGAGTTACTCCAGTAGCCACTGGACGGAGACAAGAAAATTCTGCTTGTCTCACTTCTTATCGGGATTGAGGCAAGTTCACTGCCTTGCCGAATACCATCCTGGGTAGTTGTCCCCGACTCAGCCCCGTCGTCCCGTGCTTGGGCTCTTGGTCCAGATTCGATAGGGGTTCTATGCGGCTCCTGTAGCAGTCTTTTCTTGTCAAAAATAGCAAACTTTTAACTTCTAGTCGTCTAGTCGTCTAGTCGTCTACAAGGTGGCTGGCTGGCTGATTTGACGTGAGTATTCCGTAATCTATACTGTCTCTCCTCCTCTCCCAAGACCAACTCTAATATAAGGCTACGTACGATATTGGACGCAGGGTCGGCTATCATTCCCCTAGAATAAGTAGCTGTCATCATAAGATTGGAAGCATCGATGGTACTCTGTACCATGGGAGCAGAAAAACCATGTGGTGAGACTTTGACGTCGGGTATTTGTTTTTTTGTGATCCGGACTACTGGACGTTTGCTATCCAGAGTTCGTTAGCGAGAGGTCTGTGTCTCATTATGAACCTTGGGTAGGGATCTAGCAAATGTATATCGATCGAGAGGCCGCAATCGTTGGTTAAGGCGGGTCACATTTTGTTTTTTTTTTTTTTTTTTTTTTTCCCCTTCCCTGCGATTGGTAATGTTTAAGATGGGGAAATGTACAGAGTACTATACTTAGGGTTAAAGGTCTTCTTCCTTCTAGAAGAGGTGGCTCCGGTTGCAGAAGAATCCTATATTATGGGATATGTACGGAGTATAACATCAGGACAAAACGAGAAACGATACTACCAACTCCGTACCGGAAGGGAAAGTCGATTAGAAAGCGCATCCGGTAAGGAAACTTCTGCAAAAGAAAAGCCCGAAGCAAGAAGAACTACGATCAGCACTAAAATCGCCGGAGCCGCCGGGTCGAAATTTGGATGAATCCCAAGGTCCAACTCGAAAGCCACGTTTAAGACATACCCGACAACGCTAGACCCCAACTAAGACTTGTCAAATCGGTATCCAAAGAACAATACGCGGGAAAAATCAGGGAAAAAATCGGCCGGAATCACTGCGGCCCAAATCGAAAGATCGTACCATGGACCTTTGTCGCTTTCTGTTTTACTCCGACAAGGCCTGCATAAAATCCCCCCAACTGCGAGGGCCAAATCGCTCGTAGAAATCTCCATGAATCTCGGTTACAAAGATATAAGTGGAGCGATGCCGTAGCTCATGGACTAGAGAGTGGATGTCCTCCGCTGGCACGGCATTTATCATAAAGCCCGCGCGAGTCCGGTCATAGTGGAGTTCCTTTAGTCGGGTTTGAACCTCGTCGGATCGGTATCGTTCATAGGGCTCCTCGCAGACAAAGATCAATTCGGCTGAATCTGCCAAAGTGGCGTCAGGAGGAGTGCCCGGATTATGGACAATCTAACTTTGTTAACTTTGTATTGACTTTGCTTTTGTTGTTGGTGGTCTGGGGTAGAAGCAGAACAGCAGAAAGCAAAAATCAGCACCTACAAATCGGTCTGGCAGAATCCCGGACGAGTTCTTAATAAATTGGGACAACCCCGTCAGATATTCCGCGCGCTCAGGCGAATAGTGATTCGGGGTCTCATCCACAAAGATCCCTTGCACGCCTAGCCGAGTGTCCTCGTATTTCTCGGCCCAACTGGCGTACCGCTCGATCTCTGCGAAGGCTTCCGGGAGGGGCTTTCTGCAATAGTCGATTCGGATATAACCTACGGTGTACACGTTGGCGTAGGAATTGAGTCGAGGCACTTCGCGGGCATAGTGGGCGTCAGGGGAGGGCAATTCGCCTGGTCCGCTATTGGGGTTGACGATAACCAGGAAGTCGAGGGTGGGATTGGCTTCAATCCTATGCAGTAGTAAGTTGGTATTATTTATGAATCCCACTGCACCATTCGTTTCTTTTTCCTTTGATTGATTCCCCTTTTTTTGCTTTTTTCCTTTATTCGTCCAGGCACTTACGCTTCATAGAGTGGAGCCCATGATTCAGGAGTCAAAGGATAGATATACAAAGGGACCACGACTGCAGATTTAGGAAGCATCTTTGGAGGTCCCTGCAACGAGTTTCCCTTTCTTCTGCTTCTTCCTTTTTTGAGTAAATGCAAGAACCAGCCAATAGCTTTCATTAACTAGAGGGGATGGTGAGATTTTCTGGCTTGTTTCGTGTCCTTGAACGCAGCCAATTTATAGGTACACAGTAAGGGCTTTTTGCCTAGCAACTAACCAGAGCTACTATGTAACTGACAATACTAGTGCTTACCTGGAGGTATACTGGCGTCAAGGGAATTCCCTAAATAGTAAACTAAATCAGATTCATTGTGATGGTGCCGCAGACTAAAAAAGCCCCGGCGCCACGCTTTCGGCCCAGATTTATTAATATTATCTCAAGATAAGGTACAAAAAAAAAAAATTCCAAAAAAAATTCCATGCACGCTATAAACATGACCAATCACATATACCCCCGTAACTCGCATCAGCCACGCATTTAACAGGTGGATATCCACCAGGGTAAGGCGCAATCGAACCAAGGAAATGCTCCCCATGGTCTGGAGAGGAGCGTTGTCTCACCGAAACCCCCCTCAACAACCTCTCTCTCCCTCCCCAGAGCTGGCTGGCGGATGCCAGACTTAAAATTTGGGCAGGAAAACATTAGTACGAATCCCAATAGGTCAGTCAGGTCGGGACTACATTGCAAAATTCTTCCAATTGCGGGTCGAAGGACTCATAATAGCTTTCATTTAGCGTCGTCACAAATAGGTAGGCGGCTCGCTGGCTGAGTCCGTTGATGAAGCTTTGGAGGCTGCTGACGCTCATCGTGGGCACCGAATGAAGGATATACGCGTGGTCACTTCGCGGCTGGGTCAAGGCCCGGAGTGCTTTCTGCTGAGTGTTGGATTGATAAAGGTCGTATGCCTGCTCGAAAACAACGGTGACATCGGTGTTGGAGTCGGCCAGACGTGTATCAGGGACGGTGCCTGGATTATGGATGACCTGTGGATTCGTCAGTCCGTCAGCCAGCCCATGATGTAGGAACGCGGTAGTGGCAAGAGGAGAAACAACAGTTCGCCAACGAAGCGAAGGAAAGATCTAGGATCCACCCTCGCCCAAAGATCGTCGGACCCATTCATGAAGCCTTTTTCTCTCACGCCGATTTGTTTCATTTGTTTTTTTTTTTTTTTTTTTGGTTTTTTTTTTTTTGATCTTGTGCACAACTTACCATTCGATCTCCCTGAATCCCGGTAGCATTCTTAACCGCCAGGTTGATCCGGTTCATGTACTCGGCCGCGGCGGAAGTGTACTGATGGGGCGCTTCATCGAAGAAGATGCCATCCATGGCCAGGGCAGAGGACTGCGAATCCCAGTCGGAATATGTTTCCACATCGTCTAGCACCTCGGTGATGTTTCTAGTGGCGTATGAGGTGCGCACATATCCCACCTTTTGCACATTAGAGTAAGTGCTAAGTTGACGCACCGCAGCCGCGTACTCGCTACTCGGAGACGAAGACGAGCCTGGCCCGCTTTGTGGGTTCACCACCACCACAAAATCCAGTTCGGGGTGTGCAAGAGCGCTGAGATTATATTTAGATCCGGATCAATGTCTCATAATCAAACGTAGTAAAATTATGGGATGGGAAGGGGGAGTGTGAGGGGAAGAGGGAGGGGTAGGGTTAGGGGGGGGTACTTACGCCTCATACAAAGGGCCCCATGTTGCGTTGGACTTGGGATAGATATACAGTGGAAACAGCACTGTGGATGGCTTTCCTCGATGATTGCGCCGGGGCAGAAGAACAGCTAGCGGGACAACAATTACGACAATCACCACAATAATGACAGCAACCACGAGGGAGATGCACCAGGGCCGGCGCAACTTGAATTTCTGGCGCAGTGATCGGGTACCACCCTCTGTAGTATGCTTAAGGGACTCCATCCTGGGGCACAGTGAACATACCCTGCCAGAGAGGAAAATAAAATAAATAAATAAATAAAACGAAAAAAAGAAAAAAGAAATCAAAAATAGAGGCGGATCAGAGGTCGAGCAGTAGTGATCGTGCAACGGAGGGGATAAGGCTGTAGAAATGGATATTATAACAAGTTGGTAGATGACCCAAAAAACCACCCCAGCACCGGAACCCCGAGATCAGGATAGAGAGAGTATGAGCGAGTCTGGGTCGCTCTGGATCAAAAAGAGTCACAACAATGGCACGGAAAGAAAAAAAAAAAATTAGTCCTAGGCTTTCCTATTTTGACTTCGGCGGCGTCTTCGACTCTTTGACACCTAGCGAACCACGCCGGAGGAAACAATCCATAAAGAAAGCACTGGCTTACGCACAAACAGAGGTCTTATCGGTCAGCCCTAGCCTGCATATTCCGGACAACTGCAAGTGAGACCAGTCCAAGTTACCGAGCCAAGGAAAGCTCTGGTTCAGCCCCCGGTTAATGGATCTATTTTGGGCCTACTGTGGTTTTTACATGAATAATGAGATACTCCGTACAGATACACCGTAACTAGCCCAATACCAGAACATCGGGCGCCTCAGAAATCTGCTGAAAGGTTTATTTCCTGGACCCGGGTCATGTATCCGGTATAAAACCAACTTTTCTCCAGGCGCTGAGGCTCGTAGGCGGGTCCGTAGGTGGCGGCTGTGCTGGTCAGTATATACATATCCACCCCCTCCCACTGTTCTTGGGGACTAGGGATTTCACTCGCTACGGCTGTTAAGCCATTTTCCTTGTTCATTCGTTTCTTTGCTGGTTCTCGTTGACACCATGGGGGTCACATACCTCGGTTTAGAGGCGACGGGATGGAATCGCATGGTGTCGACCTGGTGGGATAGGGTAAATTCTACTCAATTGCCCTAGTATTTCGATCTTCCTAACATTGAGAATAGGTGTTAGCAGCTTGTTTACTTGCTACAATTATAATTGGTTCTTTATATATGTTATATCTAATCGGACGCACAGTATATCAACATTGGCGGGTAAGTACATATATACCCGTTCGGCACACCCCTTGCGTTTGCGATCAGCCAACTGACGTGCAATGGATTATGACAGACTCGACATGAGCTTTCGGAAGTGCCCACGGCAATCGTACGGTATATTGAACGGTTAAAGGCAGAGACACAGAAACTTTCCCCGGAGAGGCCTGAATTGACGGAACCCAAGACTTTCGGCGTCTATCTTGGAAGCTTCTCCAATCCTCCCACAGAAGACCAAGCTCGTCTCCTTTCGCAGTGGGATACCGTGGTTCTTGATCCTTTACAGTATGGCGTGTTGGATGCGCTCGCCCGGTCCTACACGGCAACCCATGTTCTCGCCAGATTGGATGTGCGCCAGGTTATTTCCTCCGAGCCCAGCTCCCATAATGAAGATGTAATCCGCGCGATCTGTACCCTAACCGAGACGTTGGTGACATATCTCAAACGTCCCGAGGATAGGCAATCCCCCTTCACCGGGGTGCTGCTGGCAGACTGCCATGATCATTTTCAACCGGTTGTCTTGAACGAGGTGGTGCAGTTCATCAATGCCCTGGGTCTCGACGTCTGGCTGGAACTCTCTCCACCAAACTACATCAGTGAGCGCCAAAGTCGCGATATCGACATGGCGCGCATTCGAGGGGTTGTCTACCGCAATGGCACAATCTTGCCCAACGGGGATAGGCGCAATTACTTCCAGATGGCTGCGATGCGGACCGTGATGAGAGTCGTGGCGGCCCAGAAGCCCATTGGCGGCTCTACTCTCGCCATGTGGGACGCCGTTGATGACTCTGTTGAAATAACGCACGATGTCCTTCACAGAAGCTCCAAGTGGTGCAATTACAACAGCGCCATGAGCTGGATTGCACCTCAGGCCGCCTTGACCGACGCGCGCATAGCATCTGGGAAAACCATTGTCCAGGAACCCATCGGAGCGATGATGTGGTTGAAGGGCGCCGACGCCCTGGAGGCGCATGATATCTGGAGAAAAAATGAAAAGGTACGCACATATCACGCCCTATTCAAAGCAATACCATGGTCAAGCTAATAACGGGCTTTAGGTGTCGCCAACTTCCTCCCATGGAAATGACAACTTGTATGATTCTTTGCAGTACCTGGTTCCAAACCTCAAGCAAAAGTTGGCCCTATATCCTCCTCAGGAGAAACCCGCCGCCGATGGGCAAGTATTTGTCGTCGATGAGCTTCAGTGGCCATCACTCAATGAACCTCTCGTTGCCAATCCCTTTTCCCGTTCTCCTGACGGCGATGAATACACGGGATTCGGCTGCTTTCAAATCGGGTTGGACTGCACTGCAAAGGACATCGCCGATCTTCTCCAGGCCCAGCGCCATATTCGGGATCTGGAACTGTCCGATAAACTGAAGGTTGAGGAGCTCCGCCGCATTGCTAAACAGCTGAAAGAATTACGGGACTCGCAGCTGCCAGGCCTCGAAGGTGCGAAGGCTGCCCAGGAGCTCTGCGATCTCCTCTTCATCTGTGACGGAACCGACAATGACCCGGTGCGAGTCTATTCAGGACTACACTCCGGCTTCCGCACTGGCATGGAAACTCAGATTTGGGGCATGGCCGAGCAGCAACCTGGGGTTGGCGTTCTCAATATCTATCTCTCCGGAAAGGCTGAGGATCGCACTGGCACCATTCTTCATACGTACATGTCAAGCAGGGGATACTCTCGCTTCCAATGCTTCATGGCTGAAGTTTCCCTGGCCACTGCCAACGGAACTCTATCGGAGAAATGGCAGTTGCCTGAGCGTATTGTGAATGACCTGCAGCAACTCACGCCAACAGAGGCTCTGCTCTGGCTGCGACGTCTCTCTCTTACTCTCTGCCAGGAATGCGCCGACTTGACTGCCAAAGTCCGTGCTTGCTGCGAGTACCAACTCATGCAAGTCCAGTCCCTCGCGCAGTTCCGTACTTTGAGCTCCAGTGAATACCTTAGTGGCAAGATCTCTCCCGAGGAGATAGTCTCTTCTCGTCTAGCCTGGTATCGCGATCAAGGCTGCTGGGCTCCCGATGAGGCTGCTTCCAAAGCCCTCTTCATGGAAATTGATGCTCGTCTGCCCCAGATCCTCATTTCATCGGACGCAACGACCCTAGGACAGCTTGAAAAGGTTATGTACAAGGTTATGCAACCGGGGAAAATTGATGCATCAGCAGATATGCTCGCTCTGGCAGTCTTCTGTGCATTCCGCCGACTGGCCCTGGATGAAATCTATCTGGAGGTTCTTGATCGCAACCCGCTCCCCAACCGCCACACTGTTCAGGCGGCCTGTTTCGCCGAGATGTACGCTCTAGGTGCACGCTGTGATATGTTCTTCGACATGACCCCTAAGCTATTGGGCAAGATTATCGCTGCCCGGTATCAGGCATACTACAAAGTCCACCAGCCACCACGACGTGAGGAAATCTTCACCGAATTGCCAACCGCGTATGCTTCTATGGATATTGATCTGGATCCTAAGGGGGATCAGTTCAAAGTGCCATTCTACTACCGCATTACATTCCTCGGAATCTTCGCTTTTCCTGCTCTGATTGATATTACAATGCTCACAACCGTCGGCCGTGGTCTGTATCTTACCACGTTCATGAGCGATATTGACAAGACACTGGCTACCACCGCTCTCATGATTGCCCTTCTCGTTTGTGGCGGTTTCGGCAGCTGGATCAGTTCAGGAGGAACTTATTATCTCTATGCCATGGCCTTCCCTGCGATGGGCATGTTTGTCATGACTCGCTTCATTGCCGGGTTGGCTGTTGCCTTTGCCGCCGGCATTATCGCGATGATTGCTATTGGCTGCGTCAAGGGATTTGCAGCCGGTGTGCTCTTCTTCCTCTACTTTTTCTTCCTGTCGACCTATCTCATGGTTCTCTCGGTCCTTTCTATCTACCAGCTGCCAGGATTTGAGTTCCAATCGGTATGAAAAGATTTTTTTTTTTTTTTTTTTTTTTTTTTTTTGGTCTTCTTCCCTCTTCTACGCGCAAAGAAAGCTAACATGCACTCTAGGGACGAACTGTTATCATTACCTGTATCCCCATTCTGTTTATTTCTCCCATCGTAACGCTGTGGGTTAATCACGACTCTGTCATTTACCTCTGCGTCCTGGGAGTCTTCCTGACCTCCTTGCTTCTCGGAGCTCGACGTGTCATTGCACAATGGAACACATGGTATCTTCACATTCCTCGTGTGACGGACGGGGAGGTTGTGAATTGGTATATCAATAACAAGATTTCTCCCGACTCTGCCGAGGCAAAGGATGTCGCAACTTCGTCCGTCCCCCGCAAGGCTCTTGTTGAGAGCGTGCAGAAGGAACGAAAGCGTCCATTCTGGTCCAAGGCAACGGCTGACCCATTTGTCCGCAAGATGGCAGAAGGATATTCGGCCACCATGTTCCTTCTTGTTTGGTATTGCAGGTACTCGCGCACTAAAATGCCTCTGCCATATAGCCCAACCTGGAATCTCCAGCTCAAGGCGGCTGTCGACACGATGGGAGACATGCAGAAGGGTTTGAAGCTCCACAGCGCGTTCCTGCACTGGCGTCACACTGGTGCGGATGTGTGGTGTGGTATTCTCTACTTCGTTATCGCGCTGATGGATAAATGGACTGCTCTTTTCACGGGAGAGGCTCTCGTCGGCTTGTCGACCGCATCAAGCTCTGAATTCCGATTGTCAGTCGGTTTCGGGTTGGGCTACTATCTGGCCGGTGCTGTCATCCTTGATGCCGTCTCTCAGCCTCTCTGGACAGCTGCCCACAAACGGACCAGTGAGGCCGTCTCTTCCCTGGACTCGCTGCGCGTTGTTACTACCAACAACTATAAAATGAGGAAGGCGTTGTATTTCAAGAACCTGACCAAGTTTTTCTTCCTCCATATCTGGGGTACAGCTGTGACTCTGGCCCTGATGTGGACGTTCGAGGATTCGCGAAAGGCAACAATCATGTACCTCGCCTATATCGGAGCCTACAGTGGTCTTCTATGGTACCAGTACAACCGCATCTTCACCGGACCCGAGGCTGCCAGATGTCTTGCGCTAGGCTCAATCGTTGGTTTAATCACCGGAATCGTCCTTCATGTGGCAATTCCTCCGTTCACTTGGAGCAGTGTCATTGGATTGTCTGCTGGAACATGGACTGCCGCTATTTACTCGCTAATCATGGCGAACGTCGGTCTGCCCCAGTTTAAGCGCAAGGCCGCCGCCGCCGACAAGCTGTCTAATGACCTGACTGTGGATCCCCAGGTCTCGTACACTAGCAGTTCCCTCGAGCCTTACTTGGATCTCTCGCAGACAACTCTGACGCAGACATTTGACAACATCGACGCCCTGGCTGAGGATTTGCGATATCGTCTTGATCCCTCGAGCCACCCTGGCTCTGAGGTGAAGGAAATCCTCCTCTCCAATTGTGGCTCTAAGAAATCCGCCCTGGTTCGAGCTGCTTTCCCGGAGGCAGAGAAGCTGCTGCATGATGTAGTTAGACTCTGGCAATCTGGCCAAACAGTCATCGAATTCGTCTCCGCTGAACACTTGCTTCACAAGGAGCAGAGAATTCGAGCTGTTAGCCGTCGAACTGGAGACCAGCTGCTCATCTTTGTCATCATTGGACCGGGGCTTGTCGGCCAGGATTGGACGACCAACATCCGTCGTAACTGCAGAACAATCGCCGAGGCCATCATTCAAGCCACCGCTGAGGCCAGACTCGGATACTCACAGGACCATTCCATGATGGCTGAGCTCCTTGTTGCTGAGCATCGCAATGATTTCGAGCTCGCTGTCCCCGAGGGTATCAAGTATCAGCTTGAGCGGTCCCCGGCAGAATGTGCCAGAGTCGCTAACCACGGACGAAGGACGTTCCTCCGACATCTCTTACTTGGTATTGATTGCGATCTTGAGTGGGATAACCTTCCCGAGACTGCACGATCATTCTTGGTGCGCCGCTGCTCTGGAAAACCGGGTCGCGTCACAGCCGAGGAGCTCCGCTGGCTCCAGGACAGAGTTGGTGCCCAGGACCTCCAGGACGTGGGCGAGTATGTCGCGCGATACAATCTCGGCGTTGCCATGTCCACCTCGGTCAATTACTTTGCGCAGCGCTGGATGGAGCATGACGATTATCCGGATTACCCTGTCTTCATGGATTCAACCTATGAGAAGCCTATCCACAGTCTCCTGCCACCTCCCATCAGCACAAATCTGAGTTTCAGCGAGGCCCTGAGACTGTCTTTCACTCGCGTCATCCAGACGCTGAAGACCTGTCTCAAGTTTGTCGTTATCTCGCTTGTTGCTGACCCAGAATACCAACGAGAGCTGAACTACATCATGCGCGGCCAGCCCCTGTTCTTCGCCTGGCCGGTGACCATATTGCTTAACACCATATGGTCGTACGTCAAGTTTCTCCAACGGATCATCTTCCCGTTTGTCTTGGTACGCGTAGCCCACCAAAACCCCCCTTGAACTATTTACAGGCGTACTGACCTTGGTCCAGCTTCACGGCCGCAAAAATGTCTCGGAACTTTACAAGAACACAAAGGGCTGGAAGACTGTGATCGAGAAGGACAGGATTGTCATTGACAGCCTCAGTGGCGTCACTACCTGTTTCTTCCGGCCACAGCCCGACGGTAGCCCCCGACTCTACCAGTACTTGGGTAACCACAAGCAAGAGCCTACGGATCAGGCGCAGCTTATTGCCATTAACACGTATACTGACAAAATCGTACTTCGCCGACGTGAAGAGTACAAGGGACAGAAGCTTGTCAATGATTACACCTACGAGTACGCTGAAGGTGGCAAAAGGTTCCGCGGCAAGAAGCTCCCCATTCAGAGACAATGCACTGCTGGTGAGCTGGAGGGTCAGGTCGTCCAATATGATGACAGCGGTTATATCATCTCCGGGTCTGCAATGCAGGGTGTCAATCCTGTGCACTTCAAGTACGGGTTCCGGAAGAACGCCAAATTTGATGATGAACTCCTCCGTGCCGAGTATGTCTTCCCCCATATTCAGATCAAGGTCGCCTGGTGCATGCCTCCTCCCACCCGTCCCGAGCGTCTAGACAAGTGGATTCCGTATCCCAGAGTCAGTGAGGCAACATTCATTCAGGATTCCGATGTACACCATGCCAAATGGACATACGACCACAAGTTTCACCCGGATATTGCGACCACGCTCAATGGCGAGCCGGTTCCTACTCCTGCTATGATCCACGAGGACTGGTTCCACGTCCTGGACAAGCCAACCAAGGGCAGTTTCTTGCACGACAACCCTCTTTTCTTCTTCAGGTCAATCAAAACCAACTTCATCACCCGCTTCCTGGGGTTGAACGTCAAATGCCGTCCGATCCCCACGTCGCGTGCTCGCACACACCTGTGGAAGACCTGGAAGGGGAGCAAAGAATTCGATGCGGTCACTACCACCTGGCTGGATGAGCTCCTGTTGCGGTCTGAGCGACTTCTTCGTCCCTACTGGCTCAATCGTGATTTTGGTCGATTGGATGCTGCCGGCGATTACCTGGACGCCCAAGTTGATACCATTCTGGCCCGGGTCGATATTGATCCCGAGGTCAGCTCCTGGACGCCCTCGGCCTTCAAGATCAGTGACTTGTACAGCTTTGGAATCGGAGGTGACGCGAGAATCAATACTCGAACTCTCTCCACTCAACTCCAGGATACCGATACCCAGCTCCACGTTCTCGCCATGGACACCGCTACCTGGCCCAACGAACCTGGTGGTGTCTCTGCTTGTCGTCGTGACATGGTTAATGATCTCAAGGGCATCAGATGGCATATCATTTCCGAGAACGCCAACGACTACGGCGTGCCTAAGTTCCAGATCGAACGGAATGTCCAGTCCCTGACCGTCCTCCCCCAGTGGGGTCTAGACTTCCTCAACCCAACGCACGGTGTGTTCCAGAACTCTCTCGACTCGGCTGTTGTGGAGCGATCCTACGATACCCGCGACGAAGATATTGAGAAGCATTTTCTTCCTATTCTTACCAAGTTGGTCCGATGTGCCCGCACAACCAACCTAACCCGCCAGCACATCGAGGAAGCCACCAACGCGCTGGTTGATCTGAACACTTACTTCGTGTCCGGTCGCAGCTGGAATGATGTCTGGATGAGCGACACCGTCAAGCGGACCTGGCGAGAGCTCTGGCTGAGTGAGAACGTCGAGGATGCTGCCCCCGTTTCCGAATGGTGGGACGTAGAGCATCCAACTCTATTGCAACTCGACACAGCCCTGGATATGTGGCATCGCTGTATGTTCACTTTCCCCCCCCCTTTTTTTTTTTTTTGTAGCTGATGTACTAACTTGCTCTAGATCTCTTTATTTTCTCTATCCCTGTTCCCGAAAGAATCCCCGATGTCTTCCAGGTCTCCCATCACTTCACTGGTGCGACTTACGGTGTGCTCTGCAAAGCCAAGCGCAAGTGTGCACTTCACGTCTGGGATCACTGTGTCAGTTTCCGTGAGATGACGGTGTTCTTGTCTTCCGCTGTGTCCTTCGATTCCACATTCGTCAATACCACTCTAATATCCCTGGGCCATTTGGCATGTGTTCTGATCGAGCATCATGCGGACGTGGTGCTCCCCTGTGCGGAGTACTTCAACCCTGGCTGGGAAGTCGAATTGGGAACTGCCGAAGGAGCCCTCCAGCACCGTCGGGCCTTCAGCCGCAAGATCGATCCCGTGGTCAACGGAATCACCAATATGGAGAAGTACAAGCCCATCGAGGCCATTAAGACAAAGACCCCCACTGTGGTCATGTTGTCCCATATCCGGTCAGTGCACCAAAGTCTCCCGAGTCCCCCATTCCTCAAGCTAACCTTCCAGCAGTTACGTCAAGGATATCAAGACCGCCATCATGGCCACGGATCTCATTGTTAACAAATGGGGTTTCACCGATTACCGCCTCCACATCTACGGAGATATGGAGCGTGCACCGGCCTACGCGTCCGAGTGCCAGGAAGTTATTGCCTCCAAGGGTCTCCGCGAACATGTCGTGCTCAAGGGTCTGGGTAACCCATCTGTTGTGCTTCAGGATGCTGTAAGTTCCCACCTGCGAACCCCAACCCCCCCCCCCCCCCGTCAACTGCGATCACATTCTAACCAACCGCTTCAGTGGCTGTTCATGAACTCGTCTATCTCGGAGGGTCTCCCGCTGGCTATGGGTGAAGCCGCCCTGACCGGTGCCCCCGTGGTCTGCACAGACGTCGGTGCTTCTTTCTGTGTCGTGACAGATCGCGCCACCGGTAAGAAATTCAGTGAAGTCGTGGCCCCCAACGACTACGACTCACTGGCCCGAGCCCAGCTTCGCGTCCTCGCGCTGCTAGAGAACTGGAGCCCCTTCGCCGAGGACAAGGAAGGCGAGGTAGTCCCGAAATTGGAGTTCCGTCCAACCCCGGAACAAGTCCAGGCCATCTCCCAGCGGATGTACGACAAGGCCGAGCAGCGTCGTCGCTTCGGTATGTTGGGTCGATCCAACGTGCTGAACAGCTTCTCCAGTCACCGCTACCTGCGCGAGCACGAACAGATGCTGTGGCTCGGCAAGTACCAAAGCCACAGCTATATCGCGCGCAGTGCCGTGGCCTCGAGCAACTCCAGCGGCGTGCTGGTCAAGGAAAAGAAAACCGGCAGCCAGATTTACATCAATCTCCCTAATACCCCGAATTCTGTGGAGGATCTCATGCCGCCGACGTCGTGGCGAGCTCAACGTGATTCCCGTCATGCATCTTCATCCGGCGCTCAAACTCCCTGCTAATTTTATATAATTTTTTCGCATTTCTTGTTTATTCTGAAGCGGCGTTCTCATACAGACTTACGATAATGTCTAAAGCATATATTTAGCTGAAAACATAGTATAGCATAGATATAGATTAATGTTGATAATCTAAACATTCACCCAGTTTCGGTCACTTTCATTCCATATATACCTTGAAGCCACCTCTTGCCTATTGTACTACTTTCTTTGCTAGAGTATGCAAGGTTTTTACACCCACGGCACTCCCGATGGTAACCGGCCTATTCACACGGATCTTCCTTCGGGTTCCATACATATAAAAAGGCGCGCCATTGCGGAGATTCCCCTTTCCCCCGTCTCTGCATCGACAACTGCCAATATGGAAACCAACACCACCACTCTCGCGGAATACCTGTTCACTCGGCTGCATCAGCTCGGGGTTGACTCAATCTTCGGATTACCAGGGGACTATAACCTCCGCTTGCTGGATTATGTCGCTCCCTCACGTCTCCACTGGGTTGGCAATTGCAACGAGCTGAATGCGGGGTATGCAGCCGATGGATATTCCCGAATCAAGGGTGAGATTTCTTAATTCAATCGGAGATGCACTCTAAACCTCGCTAGGCATCGGTGCCCTTGTCACCACCTTTGGAGTGGGAGAATTGTCGGCTGTGAACGCCATCGCCGGCGCCTACGCGGAAAGAGCGCCCGTCGTACACATTGTCGGAACCCCCCTACGCGAGTCCCAGGAGTCGCGCGCTCTCATTCACCACACCTTCAGCGACGGGGAGTATGGCAGATTTGATCGCATGCAGGAACATATCACTGTCGCGCAGTCCATTCTGACGGATCATCGCACCGCCCCTGCGGAGATCGACCGGGTCTTGCGGGAATGTCTCCTTCACAGCCGACCGGTGCGCATCACTATTCCAGATGATATGGTCGCCCTGCGTGTACCTACCATTACCCTCGAAACAAAACTCCGTGTTCCCTTGCCGGTGCACCAACCCCAGATCGAAGAGAAGGCTCTGCGTGCGGTTCTTGATCGGATCTATAATGCGAAGAGCCCTATGATCCTCGTTGATGGGGAAAGCAGATCGGCTAGAATCCTTGACGAGGTTGATTATCTGGTCAAATCGACAGAATGGCCTACCTTCACCTCGGGGTTTGGCAAGAGCTTGATTGATGAGTCCCTGCCGAATGTATACGGTGTCTTTACGCCCCAGCGCAAAGAGTTCGTCGATTCTTGCGACCTGGTTCTCTGCTTCGGCCCACACTTCAGCAACACGAACACATTCATCTTTCAGACCCTCCCTACTGATCCGGAAGCCACCGTCTTGATCAATCACGCTTCTGTTCAGGTTGGGGGTGAGATCTTCCGCGACCTGCCAGCTAACTACTTCCTTCCACAGCTCATCGGGCAAGTTGATCTGTCGAAGATAGCCAAACCCACCCCCAAGCTCGTTCACCCCAAGTCTGTGGAACGACCAACAGGATCAAACACGGATCTTGTAACTCATAATTCTGGCTTCTGGTCCAGGATCTCCTCCTTCTTCCGCGAAGGCGACATCATCCTTGCCGAGACCGGAACCGCAGGGTACGGCGCCAATGAGTTCTTCCTTCCCCCTAAAGCGCGTCTCTTTAAGCCTGTCACTTGGTTATCGATCGGATACATGCTTCCAGCCACGCTGGGTGCCAGTCTGGCACAGCGGGACCTTATTGCGCGTTCCGAATACTACGACCTCCTCGAAGCTCGAACCATCCTGTTTATTGGCGACGGAAGCTTCCAGCTGACGACACAGGAACTAGCTACAATCATCCATAAGAAACTCAATGTGATCATCTTCCTTCTGAATAATGATGGCTACACTATTGAGCGGTGCATTCACGGCCGGAACCAAGTTTATAACGACATCACCCCCTGGCGGTATCTGAAGGCACCCGAGTTCTACGGCGCCCCGACAGAAGGTGAATATGCCGCCCATACATGGCAGGTCCGAACATGGGGGGATCTCGAAAAGGCCCTGACAGATGAGAAGATGTTGAATGGGAAGGGAGTACGGATGGTGGAGGTGTTTATGGAGAAACTCGATGCGCCCTTGCCTTTGCTGGGGGTCTTGGACATGCAGATCCAGAGAGAGAGAGAGAGAGAGACGGCCGGCCGGCCAGTAAGTATGCCTCATGTCCACTTGGCAAGCCCTGATATAAATATATATTAACTGTGGTTGTTTTACTCGCGGGGAATCAATCAGATTCATTAACCCTCTTGTAGTCGGAGGGACATGGCTATATTGATCTTTATGTAGGCTGAAAGTCATGCTCTGAGTAGTAAACTTGTTCAGCACACCCCAAGGTCATAGTCAATATATTTGCTGCGGTTGCAGTTCCATACGAAACCCAAAAACAAGCCGTGCTAAATCACTACCCTATTTACATAAAGATGAACCACTGCAGACAATACAGTAGTTTTACCCCCCTCGTGCCGCGACATACTCTGCCCCAATCTCATTCATCTCCGGGCTCTTCGTCCCCCGGCGCCGCAGCAGAAAAAATGCTGCTGCCGCAACCAGTGCAATTACGCCGGCCACGCCTCCTACGACGCCACCTGCAATCGCTCCCGTGTTATTCGATGACCCTGATAGTGCCGACGCCGCTTCGGGGGATACTGTGTCAGTCTGTGTGGATGTGGGCATAGTTGGCGCGCCTGCAGTGGAGGGAGAGATGGATTCGAACGTTGTGGTTGAATCCCGGGTTGTTGTCGTGGAGACTGAGAAATCATTCAGTACATTATTCTATACATGAATAAAAGGAGAACCCGAATGACAACGTAACGTACTGGTCAAGGTTTCTGTAAAGGGTAGAACGCGAAAGACGGCATTCGGCACCCATGACTGGAAGCACGAAAACTGTATCCCCGACGATGCCTCGGTCGAGTCAACGTAGGACTCATAGATGGTCATTGGTCTGCACTCGGTGCCCGCTTCACTGAAGCAATAAGAAGCCCGTTAGGATTCAACAGACGACGACCGAATGCACAGGGAACGGAGACTTACCACACCCAGGTGTCATTATCGGGATCGTGCATGGTGCTGCTGCCCAGACATGTTGTCGGCTGGTAACATTGCGCATGAGAAGTGATCTCGCAACAAAAGGGAAAGTGATCAGTCGTGATCAGCTCCTCGTTCTCACCACAGGTCATAGACGTGACCGCTGCAATTTTATACTACATATGAGTCCACGGTTTTTGGGACGCCCAGGCAGGGGGAAAAGAATCGGACTCACTGCCAGCTCGAATGTAATATGTTGGAGTGCTGCACTCAGTGAATGCAACCAGCACCACCATAAAGCAGCATCACCATAAAGAAGAAGATAGCGACACGTGACTACTTTGTGTATTTAAGGCCACTATTTCCTTCTAGATCTCCATGCTTCCTCTAAGCATCTCTCTATTTCCTAGTTAGACTAATTAAATCTATTTTAGTCAACTTTCTACTATTATAGTTTGATGACCTCTTATCAGGTTATGAGCCCTCCTTGAGGTTCTATTTTATGCTTTATAGATCTCTAAAACTCTTATTATATCCCTGTACCCCTGTACAGAGATCTGCTACCTAATTAGATAGAGATCCTGGCAGAAATATTACCTACTACTGTTGTGTTACTCTACCTGGGTAATAGTGTGTGGAAAATTTCTATAATTTAACCAAAATAGTAACTAAACCTACCCCTAGTAGATATCCTGATATCCCTAATTTACTACACCTACCTTTGATAGCTACTACCCTATTTACTAATAGCTGAAATCAAGTAATAAAGCTAAAGAATAGTATATTTAACTTAAGCCTGATAATAGTATTAGAAAATAATTTAAAATTTAAAATTTAGGCTTTATTTATATAAATAAAGTTAAGGCTTTATAAAATAGATAAGCTTCTTAAAAGTAATATTCTTAAATTATAATTTAATAATCTTAAGTATAAATTATAGGAACTTCTTTTATAAATAGTAGCTAGTTAAATATTATATTTAATAAGTAAGAAACTAGTAAAAGAATTATTAATAAATATTATTTTATATATCTTTATAAATAATTTTATATAAAAGTTATAAAGAATAATTATTAGTAGTAATTAAAAATATATATATTAGATATAGAGAAAAATTATTAAGATTAAGTATAAGAATTATATAATTATTAATAAGTTTATATTAAATTTTATCTAGAAAATAAATATTTTTAATAAGTTAAAAATAATTATTATATCTTATTAAGTAATTACTATAATATTTTAAAAGCTTAAAAGAAATAATATAAGCTTTATAAATTTAATCTTAAATAACTTAAGTAATAATCTTATTAAAATAACTATATAAAAGTATTTTTATACTATATATAATATAGTAAAGAATAAGATTTAGGAGAATTTATTATTTAATATTATATTTAATATTATAATACTAGCTATAAATATACTAAATTCTTAACTAATAATAAATAATAGAAGGAAGTAATAGTAATAATAGAAATATATATTATTATAGAATATAATAGTTACTAGCTATATTAATTATTAGTTAAAGTAATCTAGGAAGCCTAGAATACTATACCTATTTTATAAGGAGGAAAAATATAATATTAAGGACTATCTATATTTAGTAATTAATAAGTAAAAGGAAGGGTAAAGACTAATTTTAATATTTTAATATTTTAAGCTATATAAGTTAAAGAATAGAAATAATTTAATCTAAAATTAAGCTATTACTCTAGCTATATAAACTAATATTATTCTAGATATTAATAATTTTATACTATCTAGAGTTAATATACTAATAGCTTTAATATTAATTACTTTTAAGAATAGATAGCTATATAACTCTAGAGCAGGCTATATAATATATAATAATTATAATCTCTTTAATAATCTAATTAAAGATCTAAATAACTTTAAGAATTATAGTTTTATTATCTCTAATAATAAGGTAGTATATCCCTAAAGTTATAGAAAAGTAATAATTTAATTTAAATTAGATAATAGTACTTTAATATTATACTAAATAAAATATCTTTAGAATCTAAATATATTATATAACCTGATACTAGTAGAAAGAATAAAGGTAGAATTAGGAATCTATTTTAACTTAAAAAATTAATATATTTGTAAGATAATAATAGATAAGGTAATTAAATATACTATCTTAGATAATAATATCCTATTTTTAATTCTAAATAAGGTAGTAATTATACCTACTATACTAATAGACTTATTATATTAATAACTAGATTATCTATTTATTAAATAATTAAAGTGTAACAAGGTAATACTTTATAATAAAAGTAATAATTTAGCTACTAATAACTTACTTACTACTAATTAGAATACTGAGCCATACTATAAAGCATATTAATTATTAAAATTAAAGAAAAGGATATCCTAAAAACTATAATTATATGCAATAAAATTATTATAATTCATATATATAGATCTCCAAGAAATCAAACTAATTAGAAGAGATAGTATTAGGTATATCTTACTAGTTCTAAATAACTATTCTAGATACCTTTTTACATAATATTTAAAGGCAAAAAGTAAATCTTTAAAGGTATTAAAGGAAATATATAATAATTAACTAAATATAACTAGTATCTATATTAGAAGGATCAGATTTAACTTTACTCCTAAATTTAATAAGTATACTAGATAGAGTAAGGATTTTGGTACTATATATAAACTAATACTACCACAAACTCCTAAGAAAAATAGTACTATTAAATAATTTAATAACTATATAATTTAAACTACCCGCATAATATATATTTAAGTAAAAATAGAACTAACTATATAGCTATATAGTATAAATATAGTAATTTATATTTTAAATAGGTTAGTTAGAGAAAGTAATAATAAAAGAAAGCTATTTATATAACTTTTTTATAAAGAATTAAATATCTTAATTAGAGATATTAATCTATAATATATTTATATATAAAAATATAAGGTATTTATAAATATCCTATATAAAAATAGGATTAAAAATATAAAAATATTACTTAAAGTAAAAATTAGTTAACTAGTTAGATATAATAGAGATTATATCTATAAGATATAGTATCTAGATATAGAGAAGATAATTTAGTCAAGGAATATAATATTTAATAAAGATAATACTAATAAAATAAATAGAATATAACTATAACTTCCTAATAGACTAAAACTAAATAATAATAGTCTATCTAGAGTAACTATATCTATTAATATTAAAAGAGGAAGAATAACCTATAATAGTATATCTTAAAATAATACTATTTCCTAAACCTTACTATTAGTAAATAATAATAAAGTTATTATAGGAAGAATTCAAATATTAATACCTAATCTAGCCCTACCCGAACCAAGTCTATCCAACCCAGAGGCAGGTGCTGACTTGATATATCTATGCCTACCTGCCTCTGGGGCTATCTCTAAAACCACCCTATCTAACCCAGAGGCAGGTATTAAACTTATCATATCCAAGCAGCCACCTACCTCTGGGGCTACCCCTAGGGCTATCTCCAAAACTACTGAGCTTATTATACCAGAGCAGATACCAGCCTCCAGGGCTGTTTTCGAAACCATTGCCAAGTGAAATAATCAAGTGATTAGTAAGGATGTAGAGGAGATAGTAAGACCTAGTATAGAGGAATAATCTAGGCAAGATAGATATAAAAGGATAATTAACTATTTTACTATAGATAATTTATATATTAGTTAACTTATTTTTAAAAGAATACTAGTATTATAACTAATATAAAGGCTTCTAGAATTATTTATCTAATATAGGAAGATCTTACTAGTTTTAGAATCTTTTAAAGATAACTATACTTTAATAATTCTAGATATATTAAAAAGGAAGTATTTAAAGACTAGAAAATAGATTAAATTTAATATTAGGAATATAGAAATAATTAACCTAGTAAAGGCATAGAATCCTACTAATAATAATATTAATAATAGTATTACTACTCTATAGAGATCTTTAAGATTTATAAAGAATTAATACTAAAGTATTTACTTTAAAGATGAGCAGGCAAAGTAATTATAGGAAGAGAAGGTAAAATAGGAATAATAATCTTAATCCTAGTCTATATTACCTCTAAAAATACTTTTAGAAATACCTTATCTACTAGGATCTTATTTAAAGCTAGGAGAATTACTTAATATAATTACTATAATATTACTAGATTCTAGTAGTTTTATACTAGAGATCAAGCCTATAAAGACTTATAAAATCAGAATCCTATAGACCTATACTCAAATAATAAAGTTACTATAAAAGGATTACTAGATATAAGTAATATAGAATCAAATTAGCAAGCTTAAAGTTATTTAGACTTATAAATTTATATTATTACTAAAAGATATAAAGATCTTACTAGGAAAATAAGTATATAATTTAAAGTTAAATATAAATAATAATATATTATAATTCTATATAAGATAGGTTATGTATAGAAACTTCTAAAAATTAAATATAGACTTTAACTAAGTCTACTCCCTAGTAGTAGTAAATACTTTAGTAAAGCTATTTTTAAGTATAGTTACTTATTTTAATTTAAAATAAATATAATTTAACATAGTAATTATTTATCTTAATATAATAATTAAGGATTAAAAGATCTATATATACTAACTAACTAGTTTTAATAAGTAAGATAGTATAGTATATCTACTACTTCAAGCCCTATATAGATTATAATAGTTAGTATTTCTTTAATATAAGGAATTTTATAATATTCTAGTAAAAATTAGTATAAGGGTAATTAATAAAGACCCATGCTTCTACTATAATCTAGACTAGTAGCTAATACTTATTATTTATATTAATAATATAATAGTTACTAGCCCTAATAAAGTAAATATTTAATAATTTATAGATAAGCTAGAAAGATATTTTAAATTAAAGTAACTAAATAAACCTGTATAGTTCTTAAGATATAATATTTATAGACTATTTAGTAGTTTAATATTAATATCCTAACATATATATATCCAAAAGTTACTCTATAAATAGAATTTCTATAGTCTTTAGCTATATTATATATTAATAACTCTAGAATAGAAATTAACTAGAGAGATACTAGATACTAGTAATATTATTTTAAATACTATATATATCTCTATAGATAAAGATAATATTACTTATTACTAGGAGCTAATTAGATTATTAAATTAGATTATTATTTAGACCTGACTAGATATTTAATATGTAATAATATAATTACTATAGAGAAATTATAATTCTAGCAAGTTAGACTATAATATAATTAAACAAGTTTTCTAATATTTAAAGAAGACCTTAGACTATATAATAATTTTAAATTATTTAAATAATCTATTATATATATATATTAATGCCTCCTATATAGATTATAAAGATAAGAAATTAATAAAAGGCTTTATATTTTTTATATTTAGAGTACTAATTATATAGAGATTAGTAAAGTAATTACTAATTATTCTAAGTTTAACTATTACTAAATTTATTATATAGGATATAATAATAAAGCTAGCTATATAATTATAAAAGTTATATATAATTATTAAACTAGAATAATTTATAAAAAATACTATATCTTTATATACTAATTTTACTAATACTATTACTTTAGTAAAGAAACTAAATTATATATCTATACTCTACTAGATAGATATTTATTATTTCTTTGTTAAAGAAATAATTAAAAATAGTAGAATTTAGCTATAAATAGTTAGTAGAGAGGATAATATTACTAATAGGCTAATTAAGGTACTACTAACTGCAAAATTTAATAAATTTATTAAGAAGTTAGGTTTTAGCAGGTTAGAGATAGACTCTAAATAGCTTCATGTAATAGATATATTACTAAAGGGGGTATATTAGAATACTATACTTAGTAAATATAACTAGCACCACCATAAAGCAGCATTACTATAAAGAAGAAGATAGTAACACATGACTACTTTATATATTTAAGGCCACTATTTCCTTCTAGATCTTCATGCTTCCTCCAAGCATCTCTCTATTTCCTAGTTAGACTAATTAAATCCATTTCAGTTAACTTTCTACTGTTATAGTTTGACGACCTCTCATCATAATACCCTTGGAGCGCGGAGCTGCCGGGCTGTGGAGTATATGTGGTGATGGAAATGGCCGTTGCCGAAGCCATGATTGATGATGATATGAATTTTCTATATAGCTTAGAGGAAGGAAAACACTTTCGGTCAAAACGTGCATCATAGCTGACCGACGCAGTCTTCTTCCCAGCCTTCTTTTCCTGACCCCCCCCCCCTTGTCATCATCTGCTGTCGGTTTGCTTCAAAGCGTCCAGCCAAGACAACCAACCATTGCCACAGCATATATACGCCGCCGAGATAAGGCCAAAGGGTGCGTAGACCTGAGCTGAGATGCACGATGCACCATCCCCATTTGATAGGGCCGCGCAGCCCAGCCCAGACGTCGTATCACGCCCTTGGCCCTGCAGCTAGTCTTCGTTTAACTAGGGCCATTATTCATGCTTACGGAGTACATAGTTAGTTGCTTCGGACTCAATAATCATCCACACGGGGAACTAGACCCGTCAACTTAGTCCCTTGGTAGGATGTGATGTCTATGCATAGGTTTTGCACGAACAGCCGCTGATATGGGTTTCCCTTCGTCAGTCTCCGGAATCTCAATAATTCCATTGGCCAGTTTTGAAGGGAAAGGCCAGGCGAGATCCTTACCTAGGTACTCCGTATTCACGGTGATATTCCTCGGCCCAGGCTCACCGCTAGAAACCAAGATATTATAGTACCAGGGCATGTTTGAGTAGAAATCCATACATGATTAAAGCCGAAATACAAGGCGAGTGTTATTATAGTGTGTCCGACTTGAAAAAAATAAAAAAGAATGCATCATCCGCGAATCGAACGCGGGCCTCATCGATGGCAACGATGAATTCTACCACTAGACCAATGATGCTGTGATGGAGGAACGATGATAAGTTTAATACATAGTCCGGGGCTTGTTTTTCTTATTTCCACACCCCTTTCCAGCAGCTTGCTTACTTATACTCGTTGTATAACTACTTCATAATTTCTCTCTACAACAATAATACCGGGTATCATTTGATCCATGATATATTCTAGTTTTATTGCCTACATGTCAAATCCGAGGGATCATATCGGTTCAAGAGAGGGTAAATCCTTTCGTATGCCTGGGGTGACTTCCTTGCTTAACTTGGGAATTATTAGAGGCGTTCGGATATGGAAGGAGCACCGTGATAGACGATGGCGGAGTAAGGGATGCGCCAGGCTCCGGGTCAGACCGGGCAAGGAAGCACTACTTGAACATACATATATATATATTCTTGACACTACCTGTGACCCGGCAGCGGATACAGCCACTTGATATTTCCTTGTGTTTTGGGCCTCATCCGTGGTGTTTCGTATGATCGTTTTTTTGCTTCACATGCTGGTGTCCAGGAAGGTAGTAGTCAGGTCAAAACCCCCGCATAGCTAACTCTGTATAACACAGTAAAGTATGGAAATTAGCTCCGGCTCTTCATCAAACAGGCAAGGTGGCCGAGCGGTCTAAGGCGCGCGGTTAAGGTTTCCCATTCGGATCCCTCCTCTTGTATCACAAGTTTCCGCGTCATTAATTTGGCGTGGGTTCGAATCCCACCCTTGTCATATTTTTTGTTCTTTTTACTTACTTCCTTCCCTTAATCCTAATGCATGTATATATCTCTCTCTGTCTATATATATATATATATATACATCCTTTTTATCCGCTCCATGGGACAGACTGATTCTTATTTTTCATGCACCTCATAGTCAAGAACCTGTTAATTATGGCAGTAGTTAGTACCTCCAAGAACACTTATCTTGTCACGGCGCGAAGCTGTAGTACCTATCTAGTTAGATTCTGCCTTGACTGTCCGCCCTTATTCCTATATTTAAGCCATATTGCCCTTGATCCTGTTATAGCTCTTCAAGCTATATCCTATCTATTATCTAATACTTACTATTCTACTATTCTATCTAGTTAGCTCCTAGTTAATAAATATTTAAATCTAATTCTACCCCCTAATATTATATAGCTCCTCTCTACTAGAAATTAATTATTACTATTATACTTACTTTATTATTTATATTATTTAAAGATATAGAAACTTTCCTATATAATACTCTTAATAAATTAAAATAATATATTATTAAGATATACTAGTTCTTTATTACTATTATAGAAGAATTTTATAAATTATTTATCTTATATTTTATTATTACTAACCTTCTTAACTATATTTAATAGAAAGATAGTATAATTAAGTACTAGAAAATATAAGCTAAAGAAACTTAATAAGAGTTATTTAAAGTATTTATTTAAAATAATATACTTTCTTAATTACTATCTTCTTTTAAAAGAGATACTAATATTACTACCCTTCTTATTATTACTATTATTCTTATTATACTTATTTTTATTACTTAAATCTCTAAATAACTTCCTGATCCTAATAAATTTAATAGCTAATAAAATAATCTAAGATACTTTACTTCTTAAATCTATTAAAAGATAATTATAAACCTTAATTATTTTCTAATTCTAAATAATAAAATAATTTATATAACTAGTTATTTTAAAGAAATCTTATATATTTAAATCTTATTATATATTTAAGATAAAATCTATAAATTAAGTAATTATATTAAGATTTTAAAAATCTTAGAAAAAGTTTTTAAAAACCTAAATCTAGAAATTAATACTTATATTAATTTATTTTATCTCTAATAAATTTATTATAAATTTAGTATCTTTTTTATTAAATTCTAATATCTTATATTAAAAGAGAATATAAATAAAAATATCTTATTTATAATTTTAAAATAAGCTATTAATTAAGAATTTTAAAAAATATTAATATATTCTAAAACCTTATTATAATATTATAATTTTATTAATTACCTATAAAATCTAGAAAATTATTATTATTATTATATAAGTACTGCCCTGCCCCTATTTATAAAAAATTCCTAGCCTTTCTAATCTATCTTAAAATTAACTCCTACTATTTAAATTCCTGTAGTTTCTATTAATCCTATTATTATTACTACTCTTACTAAAGACCTAATAGACCTATCTATTACTTATTACTTTAATTATTAAATCTAATACTTATATTACTACTATAGTAGTATTAACTACCTAGTAGGTAGCTACCTATACCTTAATTAAAAACTAACTAGCCATACCTCTATATCTGCTACTAATCTAGATCTATACCCCTACTAATTAGAACCTTACCTACTAAATACTCTCTATTCCCTAAATTAGAAAATAGAGTATCTCTAACCTAAATTATAATTAGGAATATCCTTGGCACTCTCTCTACCTATTAAAAGCTATAATAATAAGAATAATAATAAAGGAAGAAAGTTACTAATCTAAATTAATAATCCTGCCTATTAACCTAGAAACCTCTAATAAGATCCTACTAACCTTTACTATAATTAATTCTAGAGCTAAGGGTAAATATTTTATAGACTATGATTAGGCTATAGATAACTAATTAGAGATATTACTATTAAGAAACCCTATCCTATTAAGGGGAGTTAACAGTACTCTAGTAAAGTCTGGCCATATTACTTATTTTCCACTATTATAGGAAGTACTGTAATATACCTCTAAAGCTTATAAATATTTTAGTATTATATGATATACTACTAAAAGCTTCTCCCTAATACCTTGATCCCTACCCTAAACCTCTGAAGAACCAAGATATTACTAGAGTCTTGGTTACTGCCTGTACTATTATATACCTGCTATAGATATTAAATATTTACTATTATTATTATAGATATTAAAGTTACTCTAAATCCTATTACTATTATTAAATCTAAATTATAAGAATAATTACTCCTTAAGTTTACTAAATTCTATAATATATTCTTACTAAAGGAGGCTAAGTATCTACTACTTTACTAATTTAATAATTATAAGATTAAATTACTATCTAGAAAAATCTTATTATTTAGAAGCTATATAATAATCCTAAATAAATTAAAAATTTTAAAAAAATAAATTAAAAAAAATTTAAGAAAAGATTTTATTTATTCTAGTTTTTTTTTTATTATATTCCCTATCTTATTTATAAAAAGGACCTAGAGAAGCTTATAATTTTATATAAATTATTAAGTCTTAAATTATAATTACTATAAAAGATTATTATCTACTATTATTAATAAAAGAGATACTAAATAATTTAAAAGAAATAAAATATTTCTTAAAAATTAATATTATCTTTACTTTTAATAATCTATAAATTAAGAAAGAATAAAAATATTTTATTATTTTTTAAACTTAATTAGACTTATTTAAATTTTTAATAATATTATTTAATTTACTAGAATTTTAATATTATTCTAAAGATTTATTAAGAAAGTTTATATAATTATTTAGATATTTTTTATATTATATATCTAGATAATATTCTAATTTATAGCTAAATCTATATTAAGTATATTTATTATATTTAATAAATATTAGAATATCTATAAATAATAGAACTTTATATTAAATTTAATAAATATAAATTTTTTATATATAAGATAAAGTTTCTAGAATTAATTATAAATAAAGATAATTTTAAATAAATTTTAATAAAATAAAAATAATTATTAAGAAATATTAATTTATCTAATAATATTTAATTTTTATTAATTTTAGAAACTTTTACTATTAATTTATTTATAATTTTTTAAAAATTATTAGACTATTAATTAATCTAATTAAAAAAAGTATTAACTTTAATTAGATACTTATTAAAAAATATTTAAGTAATTAAAAGACTACTTTTATAAATTATTCTAATATTAAAATTTTTTAATTAAATAAAAAAGTATAATTCTAGAAATTTAATATTTCTAATTATTTATATTTACTAGAATATTTATTATAATATATATAAATAAATAATTTTATATTTTATATTTTTATTATATTTTTCTTTAAAAAATATTTCTATAAATAAAATATAATTATAAGATTTATAATAAAGAATTACTAGTTTATTTATATTTATTTTAAAAAATAATATTCTAAATTAGAAGAGATTTTATTACTTATAAAGATTATTATAAATTACTAAAATTTAGAATATTTTATATTAATTAAGCTATTAAATTATTAATAAGCTTACTAGCCTAAATTTTTATTAAAATTTAATTTCTAAATATATTATTATTCTAAATATTAAGCTGATATATTAATTAGGAGGTTAGAGAATTATTTAAAGAGAGAATAAATAATTTTCTTTATTTAAATTAAATTATTCTAAAATCTAAAAAATTTATTACTTAAGATTACTACTAATCTAAGGCTAAATATTAATAATTAATATTAAATATATTTTACTAAATAACTTACTATTAATAAATTAATCTCCCTATTACTAATACTATAACTACTATTTAATAAAGCTTATTCTTAAAATAAGAAGCTCTAATCTATTTTAAATATCTTAAAGAATAGTCTACTAAAATACCCTAATATTATACTAGCTAACTATAAATATACTAGTCTATACTTAAGATATTAAGATTAATTTTATATACCTAATTATAATAAGATAAAAATTAAAATATTAAGACTTTATTATAAAAGCCCTACTATTAGATATTTCTAAATAATTAAAATATATAAATTAATATTATATAAATATTTCTAGCTTAGAATTTATAAGATATATAAATTAATAAGTCTAGAATTATTATCTTTATTATTAAATTATTTCTTTTTAAGAAGTAAAATAAAGAGTATTAAGATCTTTATTAATTCTTAAATATATTTAATAAGATATAAGTATAAACTTTATTATATATTTATTACTAAATAATAGTTATAATACTATCCTAATTATAGTTAATTATTTAATAAAAATAAAGTATTTTATCTTTTATATTAAAATAATTAATACTAAAGATATAGCTAATCTATATTTTAAATATATTTAGAAACTTTATAGTATCCCTAAAATAATTATATTAAATTATAGAGTCTAATTTATTACTATTTTCTAGAAATACCTAATATCTTACTTAAAGATTTATAACCTATTATTTATTATTTATTATTTTAAGACTAATAACTAAATTAAGTATATTAATACTATCTTAAGATAACCGCCCCTTCTGCCCTAGTCTTCAGGGTCGCGCCTTGCGCGCCCCTAATAGCTTAATATTTAGGATAGTTTAATGCTTAGTTTTATATAACTTTAATTTTAAAATAATCTAGTATACTTAAATTAAAAGATATTCTAATATAAAATAAATATAAATAAACCTTTATACCTCCTATATCTTTCTAGACTTTTAATACCTCTTTAAAATAATTTCCTAATTTAAGGTATAGATAATAAGTTCTTATATAATCTTTAACTATTACCTTTATAATTTAGATAATTTCTTCTCTATATTATAATTCTTTTCTAACTACTTTATTTTAGCTAAGTTTTAACTAGATATAATATCTCCTTACTATAAATAGGATCTTAAAGCCTTTGCATACTTATAGCAGGCCTGTTTTAGTAAAAAGAATATATTTTAGATAAGTAAACTAAGTATAGATAAGATCTTTATTTTCTACTTTCTTTCTATCTAATTCTATAACTCTTGCCTGCTTTCTTATATATCTAGGATTATATAAAATCTATTAATTAAACTATTTTTTTACTAACTTTAGGTAATTAGATCTCTAGATCTTTATAGGTAGATTATAGGATAGAATTTATATAATTTATAATTATTTAAGGCTATAAGTAGACTCCTAGATTATCTAGAGTATTAATATATTAATAAATAGCTATATCCTGAGCTATAGATAACTTTATAATTACTAGTTACTACTAGAATTAAGTTCTATAACCTCTCTAGCGTGCCCTAAGATAGTGCCTTGACATGTTAAAATCTTATGTAGTTTAGGAGATATTAAGTTTTTTTTAATAATATAATATGTTAATAGTATCCTTAATTTATTTTTAACTTTATGATAGTTTTCTGATATGGTAGTGGTTGAATAAAATAGATTTAAAGTAGGATAGTTAAAATTTTGAAGAATTACATGTTAAGCTATCCTGAGTATTAAGCTGTCAGGGGCGCGCAAGGCGCGACCCTGGAGACTAGGTTAGAAGGGGCGGTTAATACTTATAAGTATATATATTATATCTATAAGATAATTAATTTAAATAATTATTAATAATTAATTTATTACTATTTTATTTATACT